>NW_006408637.1:1810300-1818955 GCF_000296735.1 Chrysochloris asiatica | reverse complement strand
TATTATAATGCAAGGGAAACCAAGATTAAAAAAAATAAACAAACAAATAAAAACAGTCAAGCATCTTGACATGATCCCCCCCACCATTCCAGCCATGACTCAATCCCTGTATCTCAGAGCCCTGCAGTTCCAAGGCTGTGCATATATCGTCTTTTATCCCTGTCCCATTTAGCCCTTTCAAACATACCCAATTGTTCTCCCATCTGCCCCATTTCTCCACTTCCCTCTCCCTCCCTGTATATTGCCCTCCTCCCCAGCACCCAAGCTCTCCTGTGTCCAATCCCCACCCTGCACTCCTCCCTTCCTCCTCCCTCACCCATCACCCACTTCCCAGCAACCAACAAAGACTTCCCCCTACCCTTCCTTTAGTATAATTTCTTTTTCTTAGTTTTTTACAGTAGTGGTCCTATGCAGTATTTCTCTTTTTGTGACTGACTAACTTCACTCAGCATAATGTCCTCAAGGTTCATCCATGTTATGCAGTCCAGCCTCCCTTTTATCATATACTGCTTTCGCCTTCACCCAAGTTAACATGCATCTATCCTGTAGCCAGTGATTTTCCCTCCCTTCATATCCCACTCCCAGTAAACATCAAAGAATATTTCTTTAGTATGAAAATCTTTTCATGATTTCAAATTTTCACTCTATCAATAACATCCTAACCGGCAAATCCAGTGAAAACTGCTTAATTGTCACCTATTGCAAAAAACGGCAGGAAGGCCATGTCTGACTTCCCCTGGTCTCACAAGGGGAACGAGAAGCAAACTCAAAATCAACCAACTGCTGAATCCTATGAGGCAGAAGTCTGACATTTCTTCACTTTTCACCCTTCAACCTTCCTTACCCTCTCTGACACCAACAATCCCTCACATAGTGCTCTCTGCTTCACATCTGGGTTGAATAAATCTTCTGAAATGGTCACACAGAATTCATAAACAGTACTCATGATTATGGGGTTTAAATTACAGAAATGAAGAGGTTACAAGTCAGAAGCAGAAAGAACTCAGGAAGCAGGAGTTCTACAGTCACGAAAGCCTCTTCTCCTCTGAACTGCAGTCAGGCCTTGCTCTTGTTATGGGTCCGTTGGCCTCTGCCCTGTTCCGGCAAGTGTCCTTTCAGTTATGTGGTCCGGTCCGTTGGCCTCTGCCCTGTTCCGGCAAGTGTTACAAAGCTCCTTTAATCTGTCTATGCCCAGTCTCCTGCTCACAGGCACCCAACTTTACTCAGTCCGTGGGCATACGGAAGTCCACCGGTACTCTACCTCTCCATGCCACCACCTTAGCCAGCTGCCACTGGTTTTCCCAGTAAGGCTCTCAAGCTATGCTCATGAAATTTCTTTCTTGATGGCCCTGAGATCATCTGTTAGAGTCCTGTACATCTTATTTGCATGATCCCACCTAATCATTTGGTGAGAGTTAAAGAAGACTTTGGGTGGAAAAGTCATATCAAGTAAATTCATGGTGGTGGTGGTGGCGCTTGTGGGCCATGGAGTTGGTTCCAACTCATAGAAACCCTGCATAGGGTTTCTGAGGTTGTAAATCTTTATGCCACCAGAAATTCTCATCTATAAGGATGTTTTTTAGTTTTTACCTACAGAAATAGTTTTTAGTTACCCATTTCCTCCTGAAATGGTTTCTTTCTCTAATTCCCAACTTTCCTGAATCTTCTCATAATTCTCAAACCACTTAAACATCTGCCCCTTTGTGGAAGGCTGTTCTTGACAATACTGATATTTACGTAAGAATAAGAAAAATCAAGAGGAAACTCTACCAGCCTCATGAGACTATCCCAACCCCATTCTCCCAGTGAAGAGTACTTGCATGGGATGTTGTTGTTAAGTGCCATTGAGTCGGTTCTGACTCATAGCAACCCTGATTAGGATTTCCAAGGAGCAGTTGGTACATTTGAATTGCCAATCTTGCGGTTAGCAGTCCAGTGCTTATCCTGTAGTGCTGCACCAGGACTCCAATGCATGGGTCATAAACAGCATTATGGAAACCTAAACAACATGAGGATCACACACACAGGGTTATGTGTTCTACTCAATCTCTGTGTTTAAAACAAGCAAAATAGCCTACAACCTTGCTACTAAAAGTATGATCCGAAAACCAACAGCATTGGCATCTGAGGTTAGAAATGCATAACCTTCCCCAAACTGGTTTAATCATAGTTCTGGTGAGACACTGTGAGTTAACGCAAAGTCGGTTTGAACTGCAAAATTGGTGGTACAAGCTCCTCTGCTGCTCCTTGTAAACAAGGTCTCTATGAGCCAGAACTGACTTAACGGCACTTAACAACAACATTATAACAAAGCCCCCAGATGACTTGCTTACATAATGAAGTTTGAAGCACTGGCTAGACCGTGTTTTTAATTCTCAAGAACATGTTGCATTTCTTGTCAGCTGTAAGAGTGGATTTCTATATGGATTATATATATTATTTTTCCAAGAATGAATGAAGAGATTTATCTGATAAAAATTCATTATTATCAAGAAAAAAGAAAAACTCTACTAGGAGGCCATTTAAACAAATGTATTTTACTCTTATAACCCAAGCAAAGTAAAGTGGAGTTCTGCAAGGTCCACCCACTGACCTAGTCAAGATTTAGTATCTGTGAGTCTGCCAGACACTCTGGGGAGCCTGTTTCCTTGTGTGCTTCTTGAGGTCTAATTCTCGAAGGATTTGACATTAGAGAAATTTTATTTTGTTATCTTTAGATGTATACACTTTGCTGTAAAGTTCAGAATTTTCAGTAATTGTATGATCATCTAACTCCAATTTACCATTATAAATTAAAATAAACTTTTTCAAAGGAGAAAGAGGAAAATAAAATGACCTTTGCCATTTTGTCTAGAATTTATATATAAATAATAAATATAAATGTAGGAAATCTAACAAATCTATTTTTAATAAATTCTTATAATAAACATTTAAATTCTCAATTTTGAGGCTTTTTTTTTCATATTTTTATCAATCCTCAATCATTATAAGTGATAGAGTCTGCCATCTGCTTGGGCTGAACAATAATATACAGTAAGTCAGTCAAAATCCTTCCATTCTTGTATAATCTTATATGTGGGTGGTGAAGGTTACGTCTTAAAAATTGTTTGAATACTTACATTTGATAAGTTACTAATGAAAAAATAAAATGTTCGCCAAAAACATTTTTCCAAATACAAGATATGATTCTCAAAAAAAGGAAAAGATTACTTTAACATTAAGATTACAAATGTTAAAAAGGAGGCCCAGATACAGCTAAGTAACACTTTTGTAGAAAAGTCAATTTGCTTATGTTAGAAAATATATTATATTGTTGTATTTTGTTTTTATCAGCAGGACATTTGTACATCCTAGAAAATACAAATTATTTATAGATAAGTTAACATTGCAATGATTTATTTTGCATATTTTAATATCAAGGGGCCCTAGTAGTACTATGGGATAAGCACTTAAATGCTAACCACAAGATCTGGGGTTCAAACCCCTTAATGAATCCTAGGAAGAAAGAAGAAACTCTCTGCTCCTGTAAAGATTTACAGCTTAGCTGCAAGTCTGCGTCAACTCTATAGCATTGGATTTGGGTTTATTTTAATATCAAACACATAACTTACTTCCTACAATACTAATATTTTCAACTACTATTAAATTCTAATACCACATTACTGGCAAGTTGGGGTACTTCTCAACATGAGTAAAATGGGAATCTTAACCTTTACTGAAACTCTAAAAATTCTGTATTTATCCATATTCTAAATTACAAAAGTATTCTAAGGTTTCAAAGAATGCCAGTAGCATTTCTAATAGGTCAATACATGCTATAGGAAAAGAAATTCACATCTCAAATTAGATATTATGCACAAAGATAAAATACAGTCCATGAGAAATTTGATGTAATAAGAGGAGAACGTACCCAGCATTTCTTAAAGTAAAAACTTATATTATAGCAAAGAAGATCTTCACAGAGAAAGCTAAAATAGTATCTCAGGAATCGTTGTAATGCAATAAATATATGGTGAATTATTAAAAATATAGTATTTTTAACTGGGATTTGCAGTTGTTATTCTTAGGTGCCATCAAATCGATTCTGACTCATGAAGCAACCCTGTATACCATTTCAGAGGCTGGAAATCTTTGCAGGAGCAGAAGACCTCATCATTCTCCATCGGAACAGTACATATGACAAATCTCTTCCAATCCCCTCATTGTACAGATGAGAAAAATGAGTTAGAAGGGAGAGGGGGAGTTAGAAGCCATAACTATTACTTTTAACATCTCTCTATAGCAGGAGCTGTTAACACTTTGAGTGATTGGAAGGTTAAATCAAACTTCATTAGAGAATAATCAAAATGGAAGCAATAAACAATATGTTTGTAAAAGAAAGTCAGCCGTGGAGAGATGGAGTGGCTGAGAACCCTGGATGCTGATAGCCAGGGGCCAGCTTGAAAGGTGTGCCCTTTGGTTGTTTAAATGGTCGTATAGTGGCAGCATCAATGGGCTCAAGCATGGCAAGAATAGTGAGGTTGGCCCAGGATCAGGCAATGTTTCTTTTTGCTGTGCTTAAGGTTACTATGGGTTGGAACCGACTTGATAGCATCTAACAACAACAACAACATATTCCTGAGTGTTTCAGTATACATCCAACAACAAAAAAACAAACATAGGGACTGAAAGCAAATGCTGTTGAATGATGGTGTATGGAGGTGACTGTAATCATTGCAGTGAAATGAAATATGATAGGATGAATGTAAACCTAATGTTCTCCCATGTACACTATCACCCAATTCATAATAAAAACTTAAAAGTCAGAACAAAGGGACATAAACAATAAAGGGAAAGTACCCTTGTGGTTCCTCTCACATCTGAATTGTCTCTCAAGTTATGTGTGCTACAGTTATATGAGCTCTAATTAGGTCAAATACTCTGAACCATACTTAAACCATATATACCTTAATTGTCCCTTAATTGTCCCAAATAATACAAGGAAGAAAACAAGTTTTTAATTAGTTTCTTTTTCCATGAAAGATCTATGGATGTAAAATATCCCTCAGTTTTTCACCCCTTAACCATCTTCCATGCTTTATCCCAAATACAGGCATATCTTGGAGATACTGCGTCACCAATAAAGAAAGATACCTGATGAACGAAATGGCACTGCAACTAGCCCCGCCAAAATCTCCATACCTCCGTCCCAAATCTCCATACTCCCGCCCATTGTATACTCGCCAGAACTATACCCAGACCACACTGCCTTTAAATACCTGAGTCTGTAAGAGAACAGACGACTCTTGGTCTCCTTTGGAGACTTACAGAGTAACCCCTCCCAGGTTTACTCACAATCAACCTGCCTGCTGTTGAAGCCAAGACTCTCTCCTTCCTTCGTCTCTTTCTTTTCCTTACATATGGTTTTGTTTGTTTGTTTGTTTGGTTTTCCAGTGCATATAAGTTATGCTTACATTACACTGTAGTCTATTGAGTGTGCAACAGAATTAGGAAAAAGTTTGAAATGTGAAAACAATAAAAATGTGACAGAACAAAATGAGCATTATGTTATTGGGGAAATGACAAGACAGACTTGTTGGATGTAGGATTGCTAGAAGCCTTCAGTTTGCAAAAACTCAGTATCTTCAGGTGCAACAAAGCAAACCACAATACAATGAGGTATAACTGTATCATCTAAGTTCATAAAACACTTCATAAAGAGCAATGATGAGAGAAAATCTAATGGAATGGATTAGGAATATCTCCTAACACGTCATTTGGTTCTTGACTGCTGCTTCCCTGAGTGTTGATGTTTAATCTCAGCAAAATGAAGTCTTTGGCAACTTCAATCTTATCTCCACTGATAAGAATGTTGTTTATTGATACAGTGGTGAGGATTTTTGTTTTCATTACATTGAGGTGTAACTAATATCAACCACTGTGGCCTTTGATCTCTATCAGTAAGTATTTTAAGTCTTCTTAAAATACTTTCAAAAAGCAAGGTTGTATCATCTGCATATTGCAGGTTGTTAATGAGTCTTCCTCCAAACCTGAGGCCACATTTTTCTTCATATAATACAATTCCTTGGATTATTTGCTCAGCATGCTGACTGAATAAGTATGGTGAAAGAATACAACCCTGTCACACACCTTTCCTGAATTTGAAGCATTCAGTATTCCCTTGTTCTGTTCGAACAAGTGCTTCTTGGTCTGTGTACAGGTTCCTCATGAGCACAATTAAGTGTTACAGAATATTCATTCTTTATAATGTAGTCCATACCTTGTCGTGATCCACAAAATCGAAAGCCTTTGCATAATCAATAAAGCACAGGTGAATATCTTTTTGGCATTCTGTTTTCAGCCAATATCCATCTGACAATAGCAATGATATTCCTCATTCCAGGTCCTCTTCTGAATCCAGCTTGAACCTCTGAAAGTTCTCTGTCAATGCACAATTGCAGCTGTTTTTGAATTACCTTTAGCAAAGTTTTACTTGTACGCAATATCATTGATACTAGCCAATGATGGCCGCATTATGTTACATCACCTCACTTTCAAATGGGCACAAATGTAGATCTCTTCCAGTCAGTTGGCCAGGTAGCTGTCTTCTAAATTTCTTGGCCGAAATCAGTGAGTGTCTCCATTGCCACATCAGTTTGCTGACAGATTTCAATTTGTATTCCATCAATTCCCGGAGCCTTACTCTTTGCCATTGCCTTCAACGCACCTTGGACTTCTTCCTTCACTATCATTGGCTTTTGATCAGATGCTGCCTCTTGAAATGGTTGAACATTGATCATTTCTCTTTGGTACAGTGACTCTGTGTATTCTTCCATCTTCTTTTGATGCTTTCTGCATCATTCAATATTTTGCCTATTATTGTTGTTTTTGTTAAGTGCCATTGAGTCAGTTCCAACTCGTAACAACCTTATATAGGGTTTCCGAGGAGTGGCTGGTGAATTTGAACGGACGACTTTGTGATTACATCTGACCTTGCAGTCTAGTGCATTACCCTACAGTGCTACACAGTTTTGAAAGTTGAGGCTTAAAATTTTTTTTTTTTTTCAGGTCCCTCGGCTTGTGAAATGTTGAGTTTGTTCTTTCCTTTTGGCTTTCTAACTCCAGGATTTGTACATTTCTTTATAATATTGGACTTTGTCTTCTTTTGTACCTATTCATGTCTTCATTTGCTTTAGCATCTGTATGCTGGAGAACAAGTTTCAGAGCCTCGTGTGGCATCCATTTTGGTCTTTTTATTTCTTTCTCATTTTCTTAATAACCTTTTGCTCTCTTCCTATATGATGTTCTTGATATAATCTCACAACCCTTCTGGTCTTCGGCCATTAGTGTCTAATGCATCAAATCTGTTCTCCATATGATCTCTAAATTCAGGTGGGATAAGTGCAAGGCCATGTTTTGGCTCTTGTGGACTTGTTTTAATTTTCTTCAGCCTCAGACAGAACTTGCATATGAGCAATTGATGGTCTGTTCCACAGTCTGCCCATGGCCTTGTTTTGGCTGATGATAGGAAGCTGTTCCATCATCTCTTTCCACAGTTTTGGTCAATTTGACTCCTGTGTTTTCCCATCTGGTGAGGTCCATGTGTACAATTGCCTTTTATGTTTTTTAAAAAGATATTTGCAATGAATAAATCTTTAGTCTTGCAAAATTCAATCATGTGATCACTACCATAATGTCTATCATCCCGGCCATACCTTCCAACTAGTGATTCTTCCTCTTTGTTTCCAACCTTTGCATTCCAATTACCAGTAATTATCAGTGCATCTTTATTGCATGTTTGATCAATTTTAGACTGCAGAAACTGTTATAATTTTGTCACTTCATTATCATTGGCTTTAGTGGTTGGCACATAAATTTGAATAATAGTGGCATTAACTGGTCTTCCTTGTAGTTGTATGGATAATATTCTATCACCGACACTGTATTTCAAAATACATCTTGAAATGGTCTTTTCATGATGAATGCTACACCATTCCTCTTGACCTTATGAACAGTGGCAGAACACAGTGTGCAGTGGGTCATTTGAACTCCAAGATCCCTGCACTTTGAACCTCCTTGACCCAGGGAAGAAAGCCATGACACCTGAGAAGTGGCAAAATAAAGGGCCAAAGGAAGGCCTGTCATCAGGGTGTTCTGCCTGAAAGAACTATGCCTCAAACATTTCTGATCCTGCATTGTAACCTGTGCAAGTCTGTGTGGTGCTTTAGGATACACTCTGAACTGCTAACCACTAGGCTGGTACTTCAAACCCACAAGCCACTCCTCAGAATCCCTTTATAGGGTCACTACAAATCAAAACGGACTCAGCGGCACTTAACAACAACTGTAACCTGGTAACTTTCCTAATAAATCCTGTATCTGTGAGTTTGGTGACTGAGCTATTGTAATGAATTATCTAACTCAGCTGAGAAGTAGGGACTAATGTGGGAGGGATGGATGGTGTCAGACTGGGAGCAAAGGTTGGAGGAGAGAGGCATGTGTGACCTCAAAGTCATAGAAATCAGCATTTGACTGACACTGAGTTTGAGTCTCCTTCTCCCTTGTGAAGTCCGAGGAGTTCATGTGCTGCCTCCACACGCCCATTTTTGCAATAGTCTTATTATCACTTCTCTATCACTTCAACTTTCATAATTTGTACACATTGTCAGGAGGGAC
>NW_006408637.1:1806777-1809445 GCF_000296735.1 Chrysochloris asiatica | reverse complement strand
ATTAAATGTTTGACCAAATATGGCAGGCTAATTTTTAGGCTGATAATTTGTCTGACCTGCAAATGATGTTATAAATTTGGCCAGAAAAAAGGTTCCCCACTCCTGCCTTAAACTAAGGTACAGAATGAAATACTTTCCCTAGGTTACTCCGTTAAAAGTGGAATAACGGGTTTGTACATAGGCAAACCGATCCAAAGCTCACTATGTCCACCACTCTATGCTTGTAAATTGACTTTCTACCACACCCAACATCCACTATATGCTCTAGGCAGTGTGGTCTCCCATATAGTGACTCACTCATCAGATATTTTCTGAACTCCTAGAAAGAACCAAATACGAAGTTAAGTTGAAAAGTAATGCTACAAAAGCACATAACCTCGAAAAATAAAGCTACAAAAGCACAAAAAATCCAAATGTGATTGACATCTCCTCTATCTAGGTGTAGGCACTTCTGAAGGCTGTGTTTCCATCTCTCTAACCCTTCCCTGAAGAATTCTGCACTCCTTGATTTATACAACATCAAACACCAGTTTTGGCATTCTCTAGGGATCCAAATTATGTTTCTTTTCAATATTCTTTGAGTTTGGGAAACAAACAGAAGTCTGAAGAAGCAATATCAGGGCTTTAGGGTGGGTAGTGTGGGTTTCCCAATGAAATTCTCATAAGACAGTCCTTGATACCTTCAAAGAATGAGCAGGTGCATCGTTGTGATGAAACAAAATTCCTCAGCACAATTGTCATTACCTCTTTTTTTGCAAAACTGTGTGTCTTATGGAAAAGCATGGTATGTTCAGAGGGGCAGCAATTGAAAGTGGTCTTTATTTAGATGGAAGGCTCTTGGAGAAAGTATCTGTAAGAAAATAGGGCTTAACATGAGTTTAGATTAAGAAATAAAAATATCAAATGAAAAAGGGGGAGGAGTATAGAAAAACACATAAAGACAGATATGAAGGGTTTAAAAACTTTCAGGAAACTAGAACATTTTTTAAGAATGAAACAAACCAAGCATATAGGTAGTAGTGGGTGATAGTCTAAAGGCAGAAAAAGGCAAGGGAAAGCTTACATGTCAGACTCAGAAGCCTGAGCATGTTCCCATAAGAGAGATGACATTGAATGAGTCTAAGCAGACAGTTGACATTAGCAAATTTGGGTTTTAGATAGATTCGTCTTGAGGGCACTGTGGCAATGAGATTGGAAGGAATTAAGGAAGAAGACCTGTTAGGATACCACTGCAGTAAATGGGATAAAATGGGGAGCCACTCTAAGGCGCTGCTGATCTGGATACAGAAGAGGTCTAGGAGTGGGAAAGCACAGTGGGGTCTCTGTGGGAGGAGTGAATACAGATGCCCACAAGTCACTTGGACCCCGTGGTCCCCTTTCTCAAATGTTTCATCTTTGTTCCAATGTGTCAGTTCCACTTTTGTACCTTGATTCTTTAGCCTCATCTGAAATACTCACACTTCCTCTCTCTTCCTGTCCAAAAATTATCACTTAAGATTATTTGATCTAAACTTCACTGTTCAAAGAAGTTGTCCTTACTTACAATTCTCTCATTTTTTGAAGTTCTAGGATACTTACAATATATAGTAAATATCTCGGCAAGTTTACATCTTACAGGAATTTTCATAGATACAAAAAGATCTAACTAGATCGTCCTGCTTTTACACGCCCAGGATCTTATCTTACAATCTTTGGTGTTTCCTCTAATAATTACCACACATACTTTACACAGAGTATGTCAAAAGATGATTAATAAATTATAAGTATCCCTCATAAGCAAATGGAAGTACCGATATGGTGCTGTTGGTTACTGCCCTGGACTGCAACGTTGGTTTGAATTGCAAGGTAGGTGGTTCAAGCTCACCAGCCACTCCCAGGAAACCCTATGCATGGTCGCTATTGGTCGGAACCAACTCGACAACACAACAACAACAAACATAAGCACATAACTTTTATCTACACAATTATCCTTTTATATCAACTGCTTGAACTATTTGCCTTTCTCCATAAGTTATTAACAATACTTCCTGGCACACACTAGTTTCATACCATATAAAACTCAACAAAGCAAAATATAACTTCATTTCATCTCTTAGCATGCCATCCATAGAAAACAAAAACAATGTATGACATCTAATTCTTACCTCACTCTCAATCTATAAATGTAACTGCTTGCCAGATATGAACTGATTTTCATTCTTAAAACTGTTAGAATAATATCTCTTTTCTCTACTTTTGGATGAAAGGAAAAAAGCCTATATATTTATGTGATTTTGACCCCAAGTTTCTGTCTCTTTCTCTCCTGTAAGTCTTGATTTTCTTATTCTGGTTTATATTTTAATTTTATACTTATCTTATTGGTTGATTGTTTTATAAAAGCCTTGTAAATCACCTTCATAGTAACTTTTGCCTTAGAGTTTAGAAGGAATTCAAATAACATTCTCTTTTTCAGCATTTTAACAGGCTCAACACACTGCAATCCAATTCAAATGACTAATCATTTGTATATGTCACCAGCAGTATTTCTTCAAAATTAATCTGACTGCACACCTTTCTTTTGACTTGACCAATACTTTTTACTCTTCAAACTTTTCTTTGCCAAGATACTTATGACTAGCTCTTCCAGCACCTTAAATGGGCTAGTCTACATTCTTCTTCTTTTTTTTTT
>NW_006408637.1:1804031-1806207 GCF_000296735.1 Chrysochloris asiatica | reverse complement strand
CCATTGTTGTTGTTGTTATGTGCCATGGAGTCGGTTCCGACTCACAGCGACCCTGTACAGGGTTTCCGAGGCTGTTAATCTCTACAGGAGCAGAAAGCCTCATCTTTCTCCCACGGAACGGCTGGTAGTTTTGAACTGCTGACCTTAAGGTTCGCAGCCTGATTCGTAACCACTACACTCTCATGGAGTCAGTTTAACTCATAATATCCCTGTGTAAGGTCTCCCAGGAGACCTTGGGTCTCAACTGCCAATTTTGTGCTTAGCAGTCCAGTGCTTATCCTATAGTCACACAATTGGACTAAAATAGGATTTTGCCAGTTTTTACAACCCTGATTTTTGAGAATTTGTTTACATATAAACTATACAATAAATGGAATAAAGACAGTGCTGATACTGTCTAATTTGTTTCTATTACCTACTACCTTGGAATAGACATTGTTGTTATGGTTAAATGTCATCAAGTCGGTTCCGACTCATAGTGACCAGGGAGCAGCTGGTAAATTTGAACCACTGACTGTATGGTTCAAACAGACCTTTTGGTACATTGCTAATCCTACAGTGCCATTTCAGGACTCCTTGTAACAGATATTGTTGTTGTTAAGTGCTGTTGAGTCGATTCCAACTCATAGCAGCCCTGTATAAGGCTGGAAAGTTTGCACCATCAACCATGTAGTTCCAACCAACCCTGCACTCTAGTACTTTATCCGACAGTGCCACACCGGGATTCTTATAATAGACATGTTGTTGTTATTAAGTGCCATGGAGTTGGTTTCGACTCATTGTAACTCTGTATAGGGTTTCCGAGGAGCGGTTGATAAGCTTGAAGTGCCAGTCTTGTGATTCAAATCAACCTTGCAATCCAGCGCATAAATTAGTAACTATTATCATTCTGTATCAAAGATATAACCTTTTTAAATCACATTTTTATTCTTACTTTTCAATGAGTTCATTTACATTAAAAAGATACTTCAAAAGAAAAGAAAAGTGTTAACAAGTTAAGAATGCTACCTTATATTTTATCTTTAACTTAGGAACAACATGTTTGATAGAAAAAATAATTAGCATTTGGCTATTTACATACTATAGAGTATAAAAGAATTTATAGCTTGAATAATATTTCAAATAACAAAGGACCCGAAAAAAACCACAAAAAAGCTAACAAGACAGTTCTTTTCCAGTTTCATGAAATAATTCTTGAGACATACAAGATTTTCAGACCACATTACTTGACATTAAAAAAGTCTGGAAGAGGGGCCTATTTTATAAGCACGTAATTCCACGGGGTCATCAAAAAAAAGTACTCAGGAGTAACTATTGTCCTTTCTTTTTTGTATAAATGCCATCTCCAGTTGGCTCTAGGCCTCAGACTCTCTGGCAACACAACAGTCTTTGGCACCTCTTCGTTGAGAAAAGACTTTATGAGTCAAATGTTTTTGTATAGGGATACTGAGCTCTCCGAATTATTAAGAACAGGGAGAGAATAATAGTTAAAATTCATGCAATAAATCCCAGGGCCATCAGATGTATAAAACAGATGCCTGAATTCACATCTGAAGAAAATCTTAGGGGATGCTTTCCAATCCTTCTTCACAACTTGACTAAGCAGTTCGGGAGATTTCTCATTGCATCCACAAAATAACACAGACAGTCCTGATGTACCAGAAAGCCTTTTATGTTCATCATTCCTACACAACACGCTGCGGCCAAGACCTCGAACTTATTTCTGTAGTGGTAATTCAGAGAGATACATAACTGCCACCTAGTGACTATGAAGAAGAAAGCAAGGAACTTTGCATGAAAAATAAAACTGTAGCTACTTGGAAATCCTATACAGGATTGCTGAGTCGGAACTGACTCTGACTCAATGACACTTAACAATAATGACAAAGTTAACTAAGTTGATACAAAGAAAAACATTAAGTTATAATAAAACTTCAAAACACACAGGTGATTATCAAATGCCATCTCTCCGTCAAACATGTGTCTTGACAGCTGACTCTAAAATGTGTAAGTTATAGTTTAAATAAGAGGGAGATTCAAAAACTTTGTGGAAAATGGAATTAAATGATAATGGACATGTCCCTCATCTGATTATTCAGTAATGCTTGTTAGTAATCTCATGCATGAGCCCTGGATATCCACAGACAAATGTAAAAACCTTCCCTAAAAGCCGAGA
>NW_006408637.1:1790930-1803120 GCF_000296735.1 Chrysochloris asiatica | reverse complement strand
GTTTGCTCCCGTAAAGATTTACAGCCTTGGAAACCCTGTGTAAGGTCACTATGAGTGGAAGCCGACTCCACGGTACTTAACAACAACAACAACAACAACAACCTAAGTTACTTAGCTTCTATTAGCATCATCAGAAACAAGTTTAAATGTGTATGGTAGTTACTAAAAAACATTACTGTAAGGGTTACCTAAAACACAACAGTACAAGTACACAGTGTTGACAATTTTTATGATGGTATATGAAAATGCATGTACCACCTAAAAGAAGAGAAAATCAGTTGCTGTCCAATTGACTCCCCATATGTGTAAACAGAATTGTGCTCCATAGGGGTTTTAGTGGCCAGTGTCTTGGACCCAAACCCAAACTCTTGTCACCAATTCTATTTCAATTCATTATTGTTTGTTGTTTAGTGTTACTGAATTGGTTCCCAATCACAGCGACCCTGTTTAAGGTTTCTGAGGAACAGCTGATAGATTTGAACCCTAGACCCTGTAATCCAGTGTTTATCCTATCAGAATTCCATCTCAACTCACAGCGGCACTATATTTGGCTGCATGCCGTGGAGTCGGTTCTGACTCATAGCGACCCTGTACACGGTTTCCCAGGCTGTAAATCTTTACGGGAGCAGAATGCCTCATCTTTCTCCCATGGAACAGCTGGTAGTTTCGAACTGCTGACCTTTCGGTTCACAGCCCGATTCGTAACCATTATGCTACCAGACCTTGAGATTAGCAACCCGATTTGGATAGGGCCATAAAAAAAGGCAAGCTTAAATCAAGCTGGAAGTGCTCAGAGAACTACGATAGACTCAACTTATAGCTATTTAACTAACAATGTACTAAGTGAGCGAATGAGATGAAGAAAAAAAGAGGATCAAAGAGAAATTTGTTGTTGCTGTTAAGTGCCACAGAGTCAGTTCAGACCCATAGGGTTTCCAAGGAACAGCTGGTGAGCTTGAACTGCCAACCTTGTGGTTCATACCAGCTTTGCAGTCTAGCACATTAACCCACAGCGCCACACCAGGCCTTCACGATAATCAAGAATAGTCCTAAAATATTCTCTTTTTTTCCCAGTTTATATTTGAGGAATGGCTAAATTGTGATCTAAAGTATTGTATTGTTGTTAAGTGCCATTGAGTCTGTTCTGACTAACTGTGACCCAGTATAGGGTTTCCAAGGAATGGCTGGTGGCTTTGAACTGACTATCTTGTGGTTCACAGTCCTGTGCTGATCCCACAATACCACAAATCCTTAGCTCCAGAACATGCATAACGGAATCATTTTGTTATATGAGTCAAAAAGTATTGTTGCAAAAGCATAGAAACTTCTATTAAATGAAAATATGAAAATGCGAAGCTATTTTTTCTCAATATATCCTCCTCCATTCCATCTAGGTCTATTAACTTCTGAAGGTACTGTATCCGTCTCTCTAACCCTTCCCCAAAGAATTCTGCAGTCTGATTAATACCATATCAAAATGAAAGTTTGGGCATCCTCATGACACTCAAATCAAATAGTTTTCAAATAGTCTCTGAATGCTAATAACAAAAAGAAGCCTGAAAGAGCAAGATCAGAGCTATAGGGTGGGATGCTTAAGGTTTCCAACAAAATTCTTATAGGTCAATGCTTGCTATCCTTGAAGAAAGATGCATTGTTATAATGAAAAAATAATTTCCTGGCATTTTCTCACCAATGCAGTTTTCTTCCAATTTTTTCTTTTCTTAGAACTTTCTAATAAGCATATGTGGAGGGGGTGAAAATCAAAACAAAGAAGAGACTGATGATCGTGCCTGCCAGCAAGACGGATATAGCCATTTTGAGCCTTTTGTGAATAGTTTCAGAGATAAGAAATCTGGCCGGCATTGCAGAAGCATATCTGTGGCTCAGAGATTAAGGTGCAATTTTTATTTTTCTTGTTCTCATACTCCCCTGATGACCAGAGATGAGGCCAGGCCCCACCACGTACACCCCCAAGGAAGCTCCCATTCTGCTGGTGGTCACTGCGGCATGCAGGTGAGCACCGTGGTTGTGGGCCCCATAAAACGATAGGGGAGCTATATGCACTGACCCTGTAGGGGTGGGCCCTGCTCCAGAACGGCAGAGCCAGACCTGGCCAGTTCTGAAATAGCTTTCACCAGGGGAAGCAGCTGTACAGATGCTTGGGGGTGGAAGAAGAAAGAAAGGGAGAAAGAAAGAAAGAAAGAAAGAAGAAAAGGAAGAGAAAGGAAGAGGGAAGGATGGAAAGAAAAAGGACAGAGAGAGATAAAGAAAGAAGGAAGGAAGGAAGGAAGAAAAGAGATCTGTGCTAGTTGGCCAGCCAGCCATGGTGAGGCCCTCGGGGACCTTTGCAGATGACTTTGAAGAAGGAGGGCAATAGGTGGTGCAGAGACATACTGCTGATTGGTGGAGAGAAAGGGGCAAATGCGTTTTGTTTTGTTTTGTTTCCTTGTACTCCACTTCACGCTGGTGACCAGAGTTGTGGCAGGCCCCCATTCGCATACACTCTTAGGGAAACTCCTGTCAGTCACATTGCAGTGTGGGGGAGCTAGCAGCTCCAACCCCAGCACCTATAATCAATACGGCCTGTTCCCAACCTAGAGAGTTAGTTCTGATCAGCCCTGGACTAGAGGGACCTCTCACCCTCAGCTCCCCTCTGGGTTGGAAAAACCCTGATCCTCCAGTTGCTTTGGGGTACACTTCCAGACTGGGTACCTGGAACTAACAACATCTAGCTCCTACTGGAAATCCATTTAGGATTGAGTGTTACCTTCTCATCCCTTAATCACCCACGATGTGAGGTTCCAGCTGGCAGGAGACCCCAGAATTTTCTCTTCTCTAAGTCTCTACCTGCCCTGTTTTGCTTTTTTCCTCTTTCATTATTTTTGTGTGGTTATTCATTCTCACTCACCTTTCTCTTTCTTCCTTTCTGAACTTTGTATCTCCCCTTTGATTTTTCGCTGTTTCTCTTTCCCAACTACGTCTGCTTCTTTCTTTCTTCTTCTTTTATTTTATCCCTCCTTGTTTTTTTTATGTTGTTTTGTTTTGTTTTGAACAATTCTTTGGTCTTCCTTTTTATTTATTCCATACCCCAATTGTGCTTAGGTCTTTTTCTTTCTTCTTTCTCCTTTTTATGCTTTTATTTTCCTCTACCTCTTTTCTGTTTAGTTTTTGTATTCTTTTTCTATGCCCTACCCCTACCCCCCCAAAAAAACCCCAAAAAACAGTCACCATAAACTTCTCAGCTGACATCTCTGCCTTGAATTTAGCTGGGCCAGCAGATCCCCTTGGAAACCAGTGTTCTGATTGGAACTGACTGTCTGGATCATATTGGTAAATCCAGGACTAATCCCTGGTTAGCATTCATTGCATAAAATCACTTTCATTTACTTCACTCTTGTTTAAATGACTGATGGAAAGATCAACTTTTGAGTTAGTTTACCTTTATAAAATATTATTGGCATATGAGATCAAAGTTTGCTGATGCTAAGATGTTTGCTTATAATTTTAAATGCTGAACCACGTAAATTCACAACTTCAGTAACAGTTGCATCAATGGCAATTCTAGTCTTCTTTCACCAGTTTCTGGACTTCAACTACAGTTTCTTTATTTGTCAAAGCTGGCAGTCTTCCCTCTTTAGGCTCATCCTTGAGGTTCGGGACACCTCCCTTAAAAATGTTTGATTTAGCTAAAAACTGTTGTTTTCTGTGAAGAAGCATTCTTGTCAACTTGCTGCAAAGCTTTGATGATTTGGGAAGCTGTCCACTTGAGTTTTATTTAAAATTTGATACTAGTCCTTACTACAAAATTGTTGCTGTTTTATTTTGTTTTTATTCCCCATGGCACAAAAACTATCCCGTTTTTGAAGGCATGTTAGTGAGACTAAGAGCTGTATATTACTGAGAAACCCCATCTCCTGTCATCCACATATCGCAGAGATACTTACAACCTCTTTTCTTCGTTTTGAGAAAGCCTATGCATGTATGAACTGGAGCCCTAGTAGTCATTGTTTCACTTACCTTTAGATAAGATAATGCCAAAGCGAATCTGTATGTGAAATATTCAATAGCAACAAGGATACAATATGCACAACATTGTTCTGTATACTGAGATTCCAACTGTAATAATTAAAGATATAGAAGTATAAAATTACAGAGTGATTTTCTATTCATCTTGAGTTGTAACTATTGCAATAATTTTAAGACTTTATGGAAGACCTTGGGCGGTTTTAAAATGCCTTGATAGCACAGTGGCTAAACATCAGCTACCCAAAAGATCAGTGGTTCAAATCTACCAGCTGATCAAAGGAAGAAAGATGTGGCATTCCACTTCTATAACAATGTATAGCCTTGGAAACCTTATGGAGTTCTACTCTGTCCTATGACATCATTATGAATCCTAATCAACTGATGGCCATGACTATGATTTGGTCTTAAAATCAGCAAAGGTGTGCACCAGAGTTGTATTCTTTCACAACACTTATTCAATCTTTATGCTGAGCAAATAATCCTAGAAACTGGATTATATGAAGAAAAACGTGGCATCAGGATTGGAGGAAACTCATTAACAATCTATGATATACAGATGATACAATCTTGCATGCTGAAAGCAAAGAGGACTTAAAATACTTGCTAATGAAGATCAAAGAGCACAGGCTATGGTATGGTTTACACCTCAATGTAAAGAAACCAAAAATCCTCACCACTGTAACAATAAACAACATCCATATAAATGGAGAGAAGACTGAAGTTGTCAAATACCTCCTTTTGCTCAGATCAACCATCACCACTCATTGAAGCAGCAGACAAGAAATCAAACAAAGTATTGCATTGAGTAAATCTGCTGCACAAGACCTCTTTAAACTGTTGAAGATCAAAGATGTCAGTTTGAGGATTAAGGTATCCATGATCCAAGCCATGGTATTTTCAATAACCTAATAGGCATGCAAAAGTTGGACAGTGAATAAGGAAGACCCATTAGATGTGTTTGAGTTATGGTGTTGGAGGAAAATATTGAAAGTGCCATGGACTGTCAAAAGAACTAACAGATCTGTGTTGGAAGAAATACAGGTAGAGTGCTCCGTGGAAGCCAGGATGGCCAGGCTTTGGCTCTAATACTTAGGACATGTTGTCAAAAGGGACCAGTCACTGGAGAAGGATATCATGTTTGGTAAGGTGGAGGCTCAGAAAAAAAGAGGAAGAACCCCATGAGATGGATTGGCACAGTGGCATCAACAATGTGCTTATATGCAGCAATGATTGTGAGGTTGGCACAGGACCAGGCAGTGTTTCATTCTGTTGTGCACAAGATCACTATGAGTTGGTATGACTCAAAAGCACTTAACAACAATAGTAACTGTATAGGGTTTCTGAGGCTGTAAATCTTTACAGGAGCAGAAACTTCATTTTTCTCCCATGGAGCAACTGGTGGATTCAAACTGCTGACCTGATGGTTAACAGCCCAAGGCATAATCCACTACAAACCCTTGGCTCATTACGAAAAACTCTTTTGCTGTTACTGTTGTTGTTGTTGTTGTTAAGTGCCATCGAGTCGGGTCCGACCCATAGCGACCCTGTACAGGGTTTCCGAGGGTGTAAATCTTTACGGGAGTAGAAAGCCTCATCTTTCTCCCGCGGAGCGGCTGGTAGTTTCGAACCGCTGACCTTAAGGTTCGCAGCCCGATTCGTAACCACTACGCTACCAGAGCTCCTTAATAGTAAAGTGAAAATTTCCATGTTGTATTCCCATTTCTCCTCCAGGAGGAGTCCAACCTTAATGAAAGAATGATGCACTGCTTCTTCTTTTTAAGGGGAAGTCATTTTATCTTAGAAGAGTGCTCAAAGGTCATTCAATTATTTTATTTCACCACATCCTAAATTGGCTAAGGATGTTGTCATATATTAACCAGAAACAGATCTGGGTTTAGAATCCACTTAGGGAACTTCTTGGTTTCTACTAAATCAGTCTTCTTGCTGGTGATGTTGATACGATGGTATTCTTAAAAAGCATTTTGTTTTTGTTGTTAAGTGCTGTCGAGTTGATTCCATCTCATACTCTGTATAGAGTTTCTGAGGAGTGGTTAGTGGGTTTGAACTGACCTTGCAGTTAGCAATCCAGTGCTTATCTTACAGAGCCACACAATTGTGCAAAAGACTAAATTAATTAAACAGTTTTACAACCACATGATGCCATAGGTTAAACATTCAACCTCAAGGTCAGTTTAAACTGCAAGATTGGTGGTTCAAACTAACCGCTGCTCCTTACAAACCAGATACAGGGTTGCTATGGGGTGGAGCCGACTCGATGGCACTTAACAAAAACATCTCCAGTACTAAGGGTGGCAGTGTAGGATAAGCACTGGACTGCTAACCACAGGTCAGCAGTTCAAACCCACCAGTCACTCTCTTGGAGAAAGATGAGGTTTTGTTTTTTTCTCCAGTAAAGGTTTACAACCTCAGAAACCCTATACAGGATGACTATGAGTTGGGCTCAACTTGATCGCAATGGGGTTCTTTCTAATCCATAGCAATATAAGCAGTTTCTTTTCCTGTAGGTTTTTGTTTGTTTGTTGGCTGTGGTTTTAATAGCAAATTCATTTTAGTATAAAATTTGGCCTCTTTGATAACAGAAACACGACAGTTTCATAGTACATAAACTAATTTGTCTTCAAAACAGGAACTTAAGAGCCAGAACATATTTCAGGAAAGCTCTGACAAAAGAAAAAAATTTTAAGCATATCCATGTGATTATTCCGGAGTCCTGGTGTGGCGCTCTTGGTTAATGCGCCCAAACTGCAAAGCCGTTTCAACTTCAAACTTGGTGGTTCAAGCTCACCCGTCGCTCCTTGGAAACCCTATACAGGGTCGCTATGGGTCGGAACAGACTCAACGGCACTTAACAATAACAACAATGTGATTATTCCACCAGACACATCTCTGCACTGACACTTCCTGGAACGGCCACCATGTCCTGTCAGAGTAAGGTTGTTGGTTGCACAGAGAGTTGCAGTTTCTGAAAGCCTGTATTAAGTTCCACTTCAAAGCTGATTTCTTTACAGATATGTGGAAATAAACTTTCCTTTACTTTCCTGAGTCCCATGCAGGATCAGAGAAAGTGGCAGCCTAAAGGACTTCTGGTAGCTTAGTGGTTACGAATTGGACGGCAGACGGCAAGATCAGCAGTTTGAAACTACCAGCTGTTTCGCGGGAGAAAGATGAGGCTTTCTGCTCCTGTAAAGATTTACAGCTTCGGAAACCCTCAGGGTCGCTATGAGTCGGAATCGACTACATGACATAACCAGGGAACTGTGAGTTGTGGTGTGGCACTGTTAGATAAGCATTTGACTACTAACCACAAGGTAGGCAATTCAAATCCACCAACTGCTCCCCGGAGTCCTGAAGTAGAGGAGCAGGATAATGTGCTGAACTACAAGGTCAGTTTGAATAGCAAGGTCGGTGATTCAAACCCACCAGCTGATCCTCGGAAACCCTAGACAGGGTCGCTATGAGTCAGAACCAACTCGACAGCCTTCAGCAGCAACAGTGAGGAGGGCAGATGGGGGGATCAATTGCAGAGTGTGCCATCACTTTAAGACAAGTAAGAGAAATGGGATTAAACATCCTAGTAAGATCTTCTTACCTGCTGGACAGCATCTAAACAATTTTCCGTAGTTTCCAAAACAGCAGATTGAGATTCTGGATCAGAAAGGAAGCAGACAGTCAACATCTAAAATATATCTTTAAGCATAAGTACCCAAAATACACAACCTAACTTTCAATTATACTACTGGAATATGAGAACATGACTACTTCTCAGTATATTTAACAGGTATCATACCATTCCACTAAGAATTTTTTTTTTTTTTTATTAGTACAATCCCATGCCCGTCCTTACACATTGACCATAATTATGTTTGTCAATTGCTAGTTTCTGTGTGTACCAGGAAGTGTCTGCTAAGCTTTCCCCTTTGTATATGATTCACTTAGTGAAGGCTTGTACCATGACAGAAACCAACTCACCAGTCTTGAAGGACAGGATCTGGAAAGCCTTAGCTAACTAGTGACAAGTCACCCTCGGATTTCAGTAAGAGAGGATGAATTCTCTCACCAGTGTCTCTGAATAATAAGGGAGAATGGAGGCATTTGGATTCTTTCAGAATTTTGTCATTTGTGCATTCTACGAATTGCGAATACAACATGCTAGAGAACCTAAGGGACAACTGAGTCCAGGATTTCATTTGGCTTTATTTTATTAAGCTTCTGTACACTCTGCTCTTAATGAAATTTACATAAAGGTTAAAAACCAATATAAATATGAAAGAGACTTCAGGCATCCCTCCTGTTCCATGGAGCAGAAACTAAAATCCACTAATCTAGTCCATCTTCCTCATTTTACAGATAAGAAACCTGAGTCCCATAAAGTGGCAAGCTGAAGATAAGAATTTGCCTCCTGACCATCAACTTGCTTCCTTCCTGTCTGTAAGCAGACCAGACAGCTGACAAAGGAAAAAGTAGGCCCTCTTCATGGTAATTTATACATTTCCAATAGAGCAGCATTTTAATTGACTTATTTAAAGAAGTTACAGAAGAATAAACGGTAGCTTTCTTAAATAAAGGGTCTTTATTATTTCAGTATGGTCCTGGTGTCTCACTGTTAGATAAGCACTAGGCTGATAACTGCAACTTGGCAGTTCAAAGCAAACAGTTGCTCCTTGGAAAATTTATGCAGAGTCACTATGAGTTGAGACTTAACAGCACTCATTTAAGTAGCATAGCATACTTTTGAGAGCCACTGAAAGTTTTCCTTTTATTTAAAGTTACAGTCTCCACAATGGCCTGACATCACTGTTTCATCTGTCCCATACTCACTAATTTCTCTGACTATACCTCCTCCAATCCATTTCCAACTCTACTCCAGCTACACTAGCCTTCTCTATGTCCTTGACACCAATTAATTATGCTTCTTCCTCAAACCTTTTGCAGTAGCTCTTTCCTTTGCCCAGAACTCTCAAACTTCTCCCCTAGGTCTACAGGGTCCCATTCCTCACTGTTCTAGAACTTTGCTCAAGCCTCCTTGACCAGGCTCTCCCTATTTCTCTTCCTTTACTTTAATCATAACATAGATCAAGACATATAATTCTCTTGTACGCCTACTTATTTATGTTGTTGTTAGGTGCCATCAAGTCAGTTCTGACCCATAGCGACCCTGTATAGGGTTTCTAAGGAGCGACTGATGAGCTTGAACCGCCGATCTTGCGACTCAAGCCGACTTTGCAGTCCAGCACATTAACCCACAGTACCACACTAGGAAAGAAGGGGTAAGGATTTTTTAATGGGCATGTAGAAACTACCTTGCTTTTAGCTACTCTCAATGACAACAGAATAAAGCAATTGGCCTTTGAAGAGCAACCAATCTCCAAATAAATACTACATGTCACTGAGCTAAATTAAAAGATATTTTTTTATATTGACAAATCTCTATTTTGAATTTAACAGCAGAGTTAGACAGACTACTGAGAGTAAAAATCTTAGACATCAAAGCTAAGTAGTAAATAATGAGCAAAACGAAATCCAGTAACACCCTTGTTTTCTGCTTTATTTCATCATTTCTAAATCCCATCAAACATAGCAGACTCAAAATTATGTTCTTCTGAAAGTAAAATGAGATTCTGAAAGATCACATATTAGTACAAATAGCTCTTTATGTCAGAAATGCATACGATTTCCAGCTTTTTTTCCCCTACAGTCTTTAATCTGTGGGTGTGCCCAAAAAGCAAAATTCTGGGTTCTGGTGATAAATAAAAACATGTGCAGTTCAATAGAATAATGAATTTGAAAGCTATTATAATTCAATATTCTGAATACCTAGACTAAAATTGTCAGTTTACCTCTGCCAAATTCAATGTCTACTGAATTGAATTCTTTACTTTTTATATCCTTGAGTGAGTATGTTAAAACATGTAAGAGAAATGTATATGTCAGATGTTATCTCAAAACTCATAATTTGAAGTACAGGAGTTCTAGAGGATTAAGATTTAAAGATAAATGAGACATACAGAATAATTACACTGAAAAAGAAAGAACAAATGAATAACAAGATAGAAAAAGACAAATGTTAAGAAGAAAAATAATGGCTTACTATGCCAGGGAATGACAAATTGAAGAGGAATTGCATCACATTTATCATCAAAAAGAATATTTCAAGATCAATCTGGAAATGTAACGGTGTCTGTGATAGGATACTATCTATAGGACTACAAGAAAGACTAGTTAATACCACTATTGTTCAAATTTACACACCAACCACTAAATCAAGTGATCATGTCACTGAAGAATTCTATCAATTTATTTAGTCTGAAATTGATCGAAGATGTACTCAAGATATATTGACAATTACTGTGATTAGAAAGTGAAGGTTGAAAACAAAGAGGAAGAAACAGTAGTTGGAAAATATGGCTTTGGTGATAGAAACGATGCTGAATATCCCATGATACAATTTTGCAAGACCAATGACTTGTTGATTGTAAATACCTTTCTAAACAAAAGGCAACTATACACATGGACTTTACCAGGTGGAATACACAGATATCAAATTGACTATATCTATGGGAAGAAATGGTGGAAAAGTTCAGTATCATTAACCAAAACAAGATCAAGGGCAGACTGTGGAACAGACCATCAATGTAAGTTCAGGCTCAAGATGAGGAAAATTTAAACAATTGCACGAGAGACAAAATATGACCATCAACATATCCCACCTGACTTTAGAGACTGCCTCAAGAACAGATTTGATTAGGCACTAATAACCAAAGACCTAAAGAGCTGTGGGATGACATCAAGACCATCATACAGGAAGAAAGCAAAAGGTCATTTAAAAAGGCAAGAAAGAAGGGAAGGGAAAAAATGGATGTTAGAAGCGACTCTGAAACTTGCTTTGCAGTGTAGACACGCTAAAGCGAATGGTAAACCAGATAGGGAAAAGAAACTTACAGAAAATTTCAAAGGACACCTTGATAAGACAAAATCAAATAATCAAATGGAATGTGAAGTTAGAAACCAAAAGAGAATAGCAAACATAACTCAAGCTGAAAAAAACTGAAGACAAATTTAATCCTCAAAATATTGAAGAAGGCAAAATACTGAAAGGTGCATAAAACAATAAAAAAGATGGAAGAAATAAACAAAGTCACTGTACCAAAAAGTAATCAATCATTGTTCAACTATTTCACAGTGTTCAACCATTTCATAAGGTAGCATATGATCAAAAACAAAGGTACTGAAGGAAGAAGTACAAGGTGTGCTGAAGGCATTGTCAAAGAACAATGCTCTGAGAACTGATGGAATACAACTTGAAATCATTCAACAAACTGAAGCCAGTGTTCAACCATTTCACAAGGTAGCATATGATCAAAAACAAAGGTACTGAAGGAAGAAATACAAGGTGTGCTGAAGGCATTGCCAAAGAACAATGCTCTGAGAACTGATGGAATACAACTTGAAATCGTTCAACAAACTGATGCAGCACTTGAGGCACTCACTCATCTGTGTCAAGAAATTTAAATGACATCATCCTGACTAACTGATTGGAAGAGATCCTATTTGTGCTCGTTCTAAAAACAAGGTGAACTAAAGGAATTGGAAATCATCAAACAGTATCATTAATATCACATGCAAGTAAAATTTTGCTGAACGTAATTCAAAACTGGTTACATGAGTACATCTATAGTAAAGAATGATGTTGGAGATGATGGATTAGGGAGAGGTGTAATGCAGACTTCTACCAGTGATAACACAGAATACCTGTTGAAAGCAGGTTCAGAGAATGGTTCTGGAACTCTGAATTACATATAAAGGAATATTTATAAGTATTGAAGACTTACTGTTAGCAGAATAAGTAACAGAAGCAAGAAAAGGCGTATTTTCTGAGTTACCACGGCCATCGAATCCTGGCTAGCCATAGTGAACAAGACCAAGCAGACACAGAGCAAGAGAGAACTGCCATCGCAGACACCTGACTGATTGTCAGAGATAAATGTGTGAACAACTTTTTCCCCCTGTTTATTTCTCTTTCTCTGTCTGTGCACCTCCACTCTAGTGACTAGAGGGGGTACCTGAGCGAGTGGACACCCCTCACACACACTCCTGGAGGGGTCTACTACCCATGCCCACAGATCTTCTAAGCAAAGACCCAGAA
>NW_006408637.1:1782663-1789962 GCF_000296735.1 Chrysochloris asiatica | reverse complement strand
GAGACAAGATAGAGTAGCTGAAACCAATGAGCTGGAGGTAGATCTAGAATTCCCATCAGAACGAGGGAAGGCTATGGAAATGCCAGCTAAGGAATTCTGGAGAATGATGTTGAAGTGCATCCAAATGTTCCACTGAGGAGTTGAGAAAAATAAGGAAGAAGTCAGGAAAGTGCTACAGGAACAATCAAATAAGATAGAAATAGCATTGGAAACCATTCAAAACCTGCAAAAAGAGGTCCACAGGATTAATAATAAAATATCAGAAAGGGACAATACACTGAAAGACCAAAGGAATAAAACTGAAGAGATGGAAGCCAAAACCAATGAGCTTGAAGACAAATATCTCAATACTGCTAAGAGAGAAGAGCAAGCAGAAAAAACGAATTAAAAAATCTGAAGAAAGTCTAATATTAATGTGCAACAACTTGAAGAATAACCATGGGGTCATTGGAGAAGCTAAGGGAATTTCTCAAAGTCAATGCAGTACTTCAAAAGGTCCTAAAGGGAGTTCTTTGTACTGACAACCAACAAAAGCAGACAACCGACCAGAAAAGTAAACCTGAAGTCACCAGAGATTGGCATACGTGGCAACACCACCCAGAACTCAGTCCACAAATAGAAGCGTACAGAACAGAACAAAACTCCAAGAATTAACTCAAAAGATCTGGGAGATCAGTCTATAATCAAAACAATTATAATGTAAAAGAAGGGAAAATATAGAGATACGGTTGGTGAGGAAGTCAGGAAGATTTCTGGATAAAATATACTGCTTTAAACGAAAGAAGATGTTTACAAAATATAGGGTAGTCTCAAAGAAAATTAATATTTCACAATACCAAGAAAATGAAAATCCAAGAAGATCATAGAAACATTAAAACTATGAAGAAACTGAAATAACTGACAAGAGAAAGCACAGTAAACATGAACTCAGTTCAGGAAGGCAGGAAGACCAAAGAAACCAGGAGCATAAAACACACACACACACACACACACACACAAAAACAAAACACAATGACACCATTGAATCCATATCTAGTGATAATCAAACCGAGTGTCTACGTATTAAGTGCACCAGTTAAGAAAGGGAGATTATTCCAGAATACAGAAAAGGATGGAAAACTTCCTACTACATTTTATGAAGCAAGCATAACCCTCATACCAAAACCAGGGAAGGACATCACTAAAAAAGAAAATCATAGACCAATATCCCTCATGACCATAGATGTAAAAAATCTCAACAAAATCCTAGCCTATGAAAATTCAACAACACAATACACCAAGACCAAGTGGGATTCATATCAGGGATGCAAGGATGGTTCAACATTAGAAAAATAATAAATGTAATTCACCATTTTTTTTTAAAGGGAAAAGAACCATATGATTGTATCGACTGATGCAGAATAAGCATTTGACAAAATCCAACATCCATTCCTGATAAAAACACTCAACAAAGTAGAAATTGAAGGAAAATTCCTCAACATAATTAAGAGCATATATACAAAACTGACAGCCAACATCACTCTCAACGGAGAGAAACTAAGTTTTCCCTTTAGGAAAAAAAACAGATAAGGATGTCCTTTATCACCACTCAAATTCAATATTGTGTTGAATATCTTAGCCAGATCTATAAGACAAGATAGGGAAATTAAAGGCATCAAATTAGCAAAGAAGAAATAAAACTCTATTTGCAGATGATATGATCCTGTACATAGAAAACCCCAAAGACTCACCACAAAAAAAGCCTAATAGAAGTCACTGGAAGATTCAGCAAAATGGCAGTGTACAAGATCAACATACAAAAATCAGTCAGATTCCTTTATACTAATAATGACAGTGCTGAAAAGGACATTAGGAAAGCAATACCATTTACAATAGATACCCAAAAATGAAATATTTAGGAATAAATCTAACCAAATAAACAAAAGACTTATGCAAAGAAAACTACAAAATAGTTCTACAAGAAACCAAAAGAGATTTACAAAAATGCAAGAATTTATCATGCTCCTGGATAGGAAAACTTAACATTCTAAAAATCACAATACTACCCAAAGCAATCTACACATATAATACAATCCTAATCCAGATTCCAAGAGGATACTGAGGGTTTGAAAACAGAAATGGTAATGTGCCAGGGTTGTATTCTTTCAACATACTTATTCAATACTGAACAAATAATGCAAGCAGTTGGATATTATATAAAGAATGTGGCATCAGGATTGGAGGAAGAGTCATTAACAACCTGTGGTATATAGATGATACAACCTTGCTTTCTGAAAGGAAAGAGGACTTAAAATATTTACTGATGAAGATCAAAGAACTCAGCCTATAACATGGGTTGCACGTCAATGTAAATAAAGAAAACAAAAATTCTGACAAATGGGCCAATAAATATAAACATGTTAAGTGGAGAAATGATTGAAATTGTCCAAGACTTCATTTTGTTTGGATTTAAAATCAATATTCATGGAAGGATCAATCAAGAAATTAATTGCAAATTTCATTAGGCAAATCTGTTGCATAAAACCTCTTTAAAATATTCAAGAGTAAACATGTCAGTTAAAGGACTAAGGTGCACCTGACCCAACCTATGGTATTTTCAATAGCCTCATATGCATGTGAAACATGGACAACAAATAAGGAAGACCATAGAATGCATTTCAGTAATGATGTTGGAGAAGGATGCTAAAAGTATCATCTCAAGAAAGAGTTCAGCAGTCTCTGAACAGTTTTATTGCTCATCCATTCTTACTAAATTGCACTTAAATAAAATTATTACATTATAGCTTTCTCTTTAGTGGTAAAAATCAATTTGATCCAAATCCAATCAATTTAATTAAAAGATTTCATTAAGCTTAACTTAAATGACTACATAGTAAGTGGTGGTTGTTATTATTAAGTGCCTTAGAGTCAGTTCTAACTCATAGCAACCCTGTAGAGGGTTTCCAAGGAGTGGCTAGTGGGTTGGAACTGTCAATCTTTTGTTAGCAGTCCAGGACTTATCCTATAGTACCACACCTGGGTTCTAGTAAATGGTTGTTATTGTTGTTGTTATTGTTAAGTGCTGTGAAGTCAATTCAAACTCATAGCAACCCTGTATAGGGTTTTAAAGGAGCAGCTGGTGAGCTTGAACCACTGACCTTGCAGTTCAAACGACTTTGCAGTCTGACGCATTAGCCCTCAGCGCCACAACCAGGACTCCTAATAAGTGGTAGATGTTTTAAATTTTGGTATACTGTTTTCTTCAAAAGTGAGCATCGGGGTCCACAAGGTTAGTTTGGACTGCAAGATCAGTAGTTCTAGCTTACCAGCCACTCATCAGAAGCTGCTCTAAGTAATTACTGAAAGGTTGTTATAGTCTTGGTGGTGTTACTTCCCATCGAGTTGGTTCGAACTCATAGCAACCATATGTACAACAGAATGGCACATTATGCAGTTTTGTGCCATCCTCACATTTGTTATTAAGCTTGAGCCCATTGCTTTTGCCATGGTCCCAATCCATCTCATAAGGGTCTTACTCTTTTTTTTCTGGCCTTTCACTTCATATTTTCCAAGACTGGACCCTTCTGACAATATATCTGAATTATGAAAGACAAAGTCTGGCCTTTCTGGATTCTAAGGAACATTGAGGCTGTTCTTTCAACATGTTGTTAAGTGCCTTTGAGTCAATTCTGACCCATAGTGACCCTGTATAGGGTTTCCAAGGAGCAGCTGGTGAGCTTGAACCACTGACTTTGCATTGCAAATGACTTTGCAGTCTGACGCATTAGCCCATAGCGCCACACCAAGACTCCTTTTTCAATATAGATCTGTTTATTCTTTTGGCAGTCCCTGGTACTTTTAATATTTTCCTCCAACACCCATAACTCAAGTGCATCAATTCTTGTATGGTCTTGCTTATTCAGTGTTCAGTTTTCGCATGCATACAGGGCTATTTAAAATAACCATGCCTTAGGCCAGGCACACTTTAGTTCTCAAACTACATTTTTTTCTCTTGAACAGTTTAAATAGGTCTTGTGCAGCAGATATGCCTAATGCAAAATGTTTGATTTCTTGACTTCTGCTTTCATGAGTGTTGATGGTTATTGCTGTTGTTAGGTGTCATTGAGTCAGTGATACCTCATAGTGATCCTATGCACAACAGAACGAAACACTGCCCAGTCCTGGGCTAACCTCACAATTGTTGTCACGCTTGAGCCCACTGATACTGCCACTTTGCCAATCCATCTTGCTGGGGGTCTTCCTCTTTTTCTCTGACTCTCCACCTTACCAAATATGATATCCCTCTCCAGTGACTGGTCCCTCCTGACAACATGTCCGAAGTATGAGTGATGAAGTCTGGCCATCCTGGCCTCCAAAGACCACGCTGGCTGTACTTCTTCCCGCACACATCTGTTTGTTCTTTTTGCATTTTATGTGTCTGTTTATATTCTCCTCCAACATTATAACTCAATAGCATCAATTCTTCTATGGTCTTCCTTATTCACTGTCCAGCTTTCGCATGCATGTGAGGTTACTGAAAATACGATGGCTTGGGTCAGGCACACCTTAGTCCTCAAGCTGACATCTTTGCTCTTCAATGCTTTAAAAAGGTCTTGTACAGCAGATTTCCCTAATGCAATAATACATCGTTTGATTTCTTCGCTGCTGCTCATGAGTGTTTATGGTTGTCCAAAAAAAGTGAAGTCTTTGAAAACTTCAATCTTTTCTCCATCTTTCATGATAGTATTTATTGCCCCAGCAGTATTCTTATTTTCTTTATGTTGAGGTGCAAATGATACTGAAGATTATGGTGTTTGATCTTCATCAGTAAGTATTTTAAGTCCTCTTCATTTTCAGCAAACAAGACTGTATCATTTGCATATTGCAGGTTAATGAGACTACCACCTTCAATCCTGATGCCACATTCTTCATATAATCCAACTTCTCAGATTATTTACTCAGCATATAGGCTGAATAAGTATGGAGGAAAAATACAACCCTGGTGCACACCTTTCCTAATTTTCAACCATTCAGTGTCCCCTTGTTCTGTTTGAACAACTGCCTCTTGGTCTACGTATAAGTTCAAATGAGCACAATTAAGTGTTTCTGAAAAATCATACCCTGCAATGTGGCCCATAGCTTGTCATGTTGCACACAGACAAAAGCCTTTGCATAGTCAATAAAACACAGGTAAAGAACTTTCTGGTGTTCTCTGCTTTCTGCCAAGATCCATCTGACATCAGCAATGATACCCCTCGTTCCACAGCCTCGTTTGAATCCAGCTTGAATCTCTGGCAGTTCCCTGTCAATGTAATGTTGTAATTGATTTTGAATTATCTGGAGTAAAATTTGACTTACATGTGATATTTAATGATATTGTCTGTTAATTTCTGCATTCCCTTGTGTCACCACCTCTCTTTGGAATGGACAGATATATGATCTCTTCAAATCAGTTTGCCAGGTAGCTGTCTTCCAAATTTCTTGGAATGGTTGAGTGAGTACTTTCTGAAAGGTACCAATCCTAAATTCTGTTCATTTGACTATTTAATAGTATGCATCTGCCCTTCATTCCTACAAAGGGTAGCTACACTCCAGACATTAGCAAGTATATGTAATAAAAAACTATTAGCCAAAATGAAAATAAAATGGAGAATTAGCTTTTGGAGCACAGTTCTAGTATATTTAATACCTGGACCAAATGAGAAGCTTAAAAACAGAATGCTATCAGCATTTCCTAGGTGTGTGTTACCTCAGATGAAAGCATGTTGAAGCAACAGACAGTACTTGGAAATGAGCTACTAATAATATATTTCCATTCTCTCACACAGAATCTGTTTCATTAGGAACTGTTACACATATTTCCCTTTTATATTAGAGGTCAAAAAGATGTACGTCTCTGAGCACATACTTTTAGTCTTAGGAAGACTGTTTTAATCTTATTTATAATCTTTTATTCCATAAAATATTTCATACTTCCATCTGTGCTCTGAACCTTAACAGGTATTTTCCAATTACCTTTTAAAACTGCCAGCCCCTCTGAAATGTATTTCTGTCTACTAGCCAGTCTCAGCTTCATTTTACTCATACATTCTAAATTTCTTTCAGTATCATCTATTTGCCTTTGTGATCCTTCTAGGCACTTAGAATTTTGATAAGCTGCTCAAATCTTTTTTGGATCAAACTTCAAAGCCAAACCTACTGCTGGCCAGTCAATTCAGAGCCATAGAACCCTAAGGACACAGTAGAACTATCCATAGGATTCTCAAGCCTGTCAATTTCTATAAAAACTGACTGCCATATCTTTCTCCAATGTAGTAGCTGGAGGGTTCAAACTGCTGACATATTGGTTAGAGGTCAAATCCCTTAACTACTGCACTGTATCAATCCATCTTCAGAGTACAGGTTAGTCAACATGGAAATAAATTTTTAAAGATTTCTATACCATGGTGTGCTTGACCCAAGCCAAGGTATTTTCAATAATCTCATATTGCATGTGGACATTGGACAGTGAATAAGGAAGACCATCGAATTGATACATTTGAGCTACAGTGCTGGAGGAGGATACTAAAAGTACCATGAATTGCCAAAAAGAAAACAAACCAATCTTTGTTGCAAGAATTACAGCCAGAATGAGCCTAGAAGCCAGGATGGTGAGACTTCCAACTCTCATACTTCGGACATATTGACAAATGGAGAGTTGAAGAAAAAGAGGAAGACCCCAAAATGACGGATTAGAACAGTGGCATCAGCGATGGGCTCAAATATAACGATTGTAAGATTGGCACAGGACTGGACAGTGTTTCATTGTGGTGTGCCTTGGGTCACTGTAAGTTGTTACCAACTCAATGAAACCTAACAACCACACCTACCAAAGAGTTTCTGCCATGTTTCTCCCAGCTCTCCTTCGATATATTTTTCTCTAGGATTTGATGTGTCCAAACTTTCTTTCTAAAATCAGTCTTTGGTTCATTTTCTTGGATAGTCACATATCAACAATAGGCAAAAAGATTTCAATTTATATACATGTAACAAGGATGATCAAATCCCTGTTCACATTTATACACCTTGTGTCTGTTTTCCACAAATTTGAAAAGTTAATTAACTTTTTGATTTTATGTAAATCTACTGAATGGGTTTTGGAAACTTGTCAAGGACTCCCCAAAATGGTTTAAAACCTGTTCTAACATATACATAAAATGCATCCATATGCTGACTAGATAAATGATTTATTTAAATCCATTTCAACTAAATCTGTTGTTAAGTATCATCAAGTCAGTAATGGCTCACATCCATAACTGTATAGGGTTTCTGAGGAGCGAC
>NW_006408637.1:1768946-1779168 GCF_000296735.1 Chrysochloris asiatica | reverse complement strand
TTTAAATTTCGAGGAGGTCTGTGTGCATGCATAGTAGAACCCTCTGAGGGTGGGGCTGGGGTGCCCACTAGCTCAAGCACCCCTATAGTCACCAAAATGGAAGTGCTCAGACAGCAAGGGACCAATGAATAGCAACCAAAAGAAAAGAATGTCCACACCTTTATCTCCTCGGTTCTGCCAGGCATCTGTGGCTGCTCTGATCCTTTCCCCGCTGGGTCTCACCCAAGATGGTGGCTCCTGGAGCAGTTGAGCATCCCAGACTAGAAAGCAATAGATTTCTTGCTTCTGCCACAAATTCCCCAGCTGTAAGCTTTCCAACCTTCTAAATGTTCCTTTATATGTGGTTCAGAGTTCTGGACCATCTCCTGAGCCTGCTTGGTTGGGTATTCTTTGTTGTTGCTGACAGAGCTCCTCACTGCACTTCCACCCGATCCACCATCTTGGTTGTTCTCTCCTTAGGTGTCCTTTTGAATCTTGAGTCTTTAAGGAATCTCTAAGGAGTTGCCTTTAGGTGCAAAAAACAAACAAACAAAAAACCCTAGTAAGTAGTTTTTTGCTGTTGTTTTCAGTGACATGGAGTAGGTTCTAAATCACAGCAACACTATGTAGGGTTTCTAAGGAACAGCTTGTGTGTTTGAACTGCTGACCTTGTGGTTCACAGTTCAGTGCTGATCCTTCAGCACTACACCAGGAGTCCAGTAAGCAGTTTAGCGCACACCATCTTGCCTTCGGCATTGGACTCTTTTGGAGAGTTTTCTACGTGAAGGAACTCCAGGGTCTGAGTGGAGCGTGTTTTAGGATGTATGTCATATCCTTAATGAATCTCTTTTTTAAGAACTAACTGGCCTTAAGCCCTGTAGATACTCTGAGAAACCAACATATAAGGCATTTACAGTAGCCCTTAGCAGATTTCCATGCCAGAAGGCTGCCTATATTATCTGTTTACTATATCGTCTCTTTAAGGAGCTCTGGTAGTACAGTGGTTACAAATCGGGCTGCGAACCTCACGGTCAGCAGTTCGAAAATACCAGCTGTTCCGCTGGTAGTTGAGGCTTTCTGCTGGAGAAAGATGAAGCTTTCTGCTCCCGTACAGATTTACAGCCTCATTAACCCTGTACAGGGTCACTATGAGTCGGAACCAACTCCACAGCACACAACAACATATCCCTCTTTGGTGCATCTTCCTGATATCTACAGGAGAAAAATGTCAAATTCCAATTAGATCTAAGGAACTTCACTTGGACCTTGATCAACTTCACCTTGTGCTATGTTAAAGCCTAAATAGAGCATTTCTTATTATAAAGATATTGTTAGCTTATTTTTTGTTGTTTCTCTGTACATTTAGGTCTTTAAAAGTGCTTTTGAAATACCAGAAGTCTACAAGGAAGATAGCTATGAGGAATCTTCAAAAGAATGAGTATTATGAAAACACTATGCATGGATTTCAATAGATAAACCAGCACTAACTTGTTATAATGTCTGAATAGGATGTAATCTGAGGCACTAAGAAGGATAAGACATCAGTTTGAAGAGAGTCCCTATCATAACAACATGAATTCTACTAAAATTAAAGAATAGGTTATCAAATTTAGGGTGAAGCTTGGGTAGAAGAATGAGAAAATCATTGATTCTTTAAGAAACGTTTATGGGAATAATGTCCCAAAGAAATCAACAGTTTACAAAGGGATAACTCATTTTAAGAAGGAACAAGATGATGTTGAAGATGAAGCCCACAGCATCAGACTATCCATATCAATTTAAAAGGAGAAAAAAAACAAAACCAAAAAACAGTCTTGTTTGTGCCTAAATAAACTGAAACATTGATTAACAGCAAAAACAACAGCCAATAACACAGACATCTCAACTGGCTCAGCTTACACAATTTTGAATGAAAAATGAAAGCTGAGTAAACGTTCTGCTCAATGGGTAACAAAATTGTTATCATATCAGCTACACACAAGAGCAGAGCTTTCAATGAGATTTTTAAACATGTGTGATCAATACCCTAAAACATTTCTTCAAAGAATTATAAGAGGAGATCAAACATGGAAGCACAAATCAAAGCAATTTAACTACCAAGAGGTAGAAGTGGACTGGTCACTGCAATAGCAGACAATAGCATGGCAATTGTTTGGGGTTGCTACTCAAGGTATTTTGCTCATTGACTTTCTGGAAGGCCAAAGAACGATTACACCTGCTTATTATGAGAGTGTCATGAGAAAGTCAGCCAAAGTTTTAGCAGAAAAACATCCAGAAAAGCTTCACTGGAAAGTCTTCTCCACTACAAGAATTCTCCTACTCATAGCTCTCATCAAACAAGGGCAATTTGGTAAGTTTCTATGGGAACTCATTAGATATTCACCGTACACTCAGATCTGGCTTCTTTCTGTTTCCTGATCTTATAAAATGTTTAAAGGGCACCCATTTTCCTTCAGTTAAGAATGTAAAAATCCACTTTGTTAACATGATTGAATACACAAGACCCTCAGTTCTTTAGGGGTGGGCCAAATGACTGGTATCATCACTCACAAAAATGTGCTGATATTGATGGAGTTTATGTTGAGAAATAAAGTTCATGTTTTATAGTTTTACATTTTAATTCCATTTTCCAAAAGCTTTTTGAAGTCCCCTCACATATATAAACAGAATAATTACAATGCACAAATAATTCAAGTGTTAGAGAGTTATGGATAAAATGCCATAGGACTCAAGAAAAGTTAAAAAACAAACAAACAAAAAACCATGGGAGGCAGGGGGAAGTATATAAGTAAAGGGCAATGTAGACGAAGAAGACAAAGAAAAAACAAGAAACAAAGCTGTGAGAGCTTGTACTCAACAGGACTATTTGTTTTTCTGTGTCTCGCAAGTTGTTTGCCTTTGACAGAGTGCAGTTTTACCATTTTTCAAAAATGTTTTCATGCATTTTACTATATATGGAAAGGATTCTAGTGTTTCCAACTTTTTAAGTCCATTGCTTCTAAACTTCCATTCCACCTATCCTTATTCTTTCACGGGGAATTCTAAAAATTTCAAAACACCAATCCGAACTCCTTTGGCTAATCTATATAGGGGCACAGTCTATTGTGCAGGGAGCCAATGGGAGCAAAGGATGAACCTTCTGCAGCCCATGAGTGAGAAGAGGCAATGAGGCTTCACTTGGCCTCAACACTTCACATTCAAATAGTCCCCAGAGGATGGAAACACTTATTTTTCACTGAAAGGATCATGGGGAAATAAAGATAGGTGCATGGGAAATTAAAGGGGGGTGGGCAGCACCGGGAATCTGAGTTACTGAATATTCAATACTAGGAAAAGGTAAAGAGAAAAAAAAAAAGAAGCATAAGACAAATTCTTGATTTTCTAGCAAAGATCACCAATTCAGTCTAATTCAAAAGAAAAAAAAAAAGTTTTGAAGCCTTCTGCTTTAAACTAAAAATGAAAGGGATGACATGTCAAAAATGGCGGCTCTAACCAAGACTTAACTATACCAAGTACAGCAATAAGTTATTATGTGCATTGCAAATCATTTGTTACTATCTATTAATAATTGAGTTATCCAAGTTTGCAATTGAAATACTTTTTAAAGACCTCTGTTGAAGGTTTCCCCTATACTGTCACCATTCTCGCTCACATAACAGAATGCCTGACTCAGAGAGAGTGAGCCCAGGTGTGTGGCAGTAAGATCACTTCATGAATGTGACTTTCCCAAAAGAATGTCGTGGAGTCATAACAGGAAAAGTTAGGAAGCACCATAAGATCACTTTAGACAAACAAAAAAAAGTCTATGTGGATGCTGGGAGTCCTCTGTGGTGCTATAGGGTACGCATTGGACTGCTAACTGCAAGGTCGGCAGCTCAAACCCACTAGTCACTCCTTGGAAATGCTACACAGAGTCACTTTGAGTAGGAACTGACTCAATGGGCACTTAACAACAACACACATACAGATGTTGAAATTTACTGCAGTTAAATTATTTTCTACTTACATTTATCATCTTTTGTAAGAATGCATATTTTAAAAAGGAGACATATCAATGCATTAAAATTTACTTGCTCTAGCATTTTGCAAACCATCAAAAAATGAAGAAAATAAAACTACATTACAAACTTCCAGCCTCAGTTCCAATTATAACTCCTTTCATCAAACTCAAATTCAGATTACCAATTCACTTTCAAATAAGTGCTCCTCCAATATGCGAAATAAATAAAATAACATAAAATTCAAGTAATAAGACATAAAAATAAAACATTTTAAACTTTTGATTGTTTTTAAAGTACCCTAGGATTTTATAACATAATATAAATGTCCCATTCTAAAGGCTGAAAAGAAAGACACAATCAGGAAGAAAAAACATTAGATTATCACATTAATCAATGATTGCAAACACAGGATAGGAACAACTGGACAATCAACGGCATTGATTAATTCTATTATTTCTAAGCCTGGTTATTACTTACCAGTAAGTCATTTTTATAATAAACAAATAGAAGAGCATACAGAATGAAATCAGTTCTTTTAGTTGAATATTTTTTTCCTTTTGAAAATATATGCACTTTTTACCCGCCTGCTGTATTATCAGATGAGATCATGCAAGAGGTCCCTCATTAAGGAACTTCACCTGGACCTTGATCAACTTCACCTTGTGCTATGTTAAACCCTAAATAGAGCATTTCTTTCATCCCATCTCTCATTTGTTGTCATTTCAGAGAGTATATCTATCTAAGACAGACTAGGAAGAAGGAGTGATGCACTACTTCTGAATTTAGTCACTGAAAACCTTTAGAATAGCAGAGAAACACCAATCCATTTCAGCTCACTAATGCCTAAGATATCGATGTTTATGTGTTCTACTTCATTTTTGACAATTTCTGATTTTCCTAAATTCACTCAATTATTAATCAATGTTTACAGCTGTTTCTCTTCATTTTGAGTTGTGTCCCATCAGCAAGTGAAGGTCTCATGGGCTTTACTTCCACTGGCTTTACTCTAATCGCATCATCACGGTCAACTCTACTATGATTTCTATGTATTCAACTTGCAAGGTCCATGTGTATAGTCATCTCCTATGCTATCTAAGGAAGGTATTTGAGATGAACAAATCATTGGTTTTGCAGAATTGTATCATGACATCAAGAACAGCATACAGGAGTCAGAATACCAAAAAGGAAGAACATCGCTCAGCATTTCTCAAGAAGGAGAGGTGAAGAAAAAATTCAAGCCTAGACTCGTTATTGAAGGGTCCTCTGGGCAAGTTATTGAATGATGCAGAAAGCATCAAAAGAAGAATATACAGTGTCACTGTACCAAAAAGAAATGGTTGATGTTCAACCATTTCAAGGGGTAACATATGATCAAGAGCTCATGATACTGAAGGAGGAAGAACAAGGCACCAGGAATTGATAGAAGAAAAATTGAAATCTTTCAAGAAAGTGAGGTGGCACAGGAGGCACTCACTCATCTCTGCCAAGAAATTTGGAAGACAACTATCTGGCCGACTGATTGGAAGAGATCCATATTTGTGCCCATTCCAAACAGAGGTGACCCAATGGAATGCGGAAATCATCAGACAAGCTCTTTGATATCCCATGCGAGTAAAGTTTTACTAAAGATAATACAGAAATGGCTGCAAACATATATTGACAAAGAACTTTCAGAGGTTCAAGCCGGATTCAGAAGAGGCTGTGGAATGAGGGATATCATTGCTGATGTCCGATGGATCTTGGCTGAAAGCAGAGAGTATCAGAAAGATGTTTACCTGTGCTTTATTGACTACGCAAGGGCTTTTGATTGTGTGCAATAAGACAATCTATGAACAACATTGCGAAGTATGAGTATTCCGGAACACTTAATTGTGCTCATGAGGAATTTGTGACTTGACCAACAGGCAGTTGTTCAAACAGACATGGGAACATTGAATGGTTTAAAATTAAGAAAGGTGTGTGACAGGGTGTATTCTTTCACCATACTTATTCAACCTGTCTACTGAGCAAATAATCCAAGAAGCTGGGTTCTATGAAGAAAAACGTGGCATCAGGATTGGAAGAAGAGCAATTAACAACCTGTGCTATGCAGATGTTACAACCTTACTTGCTCAAAGTGAAGAGGACTTAAAATATTTACTGATGAAGATCAAAGAGTACAGTCTTTGGTATGGATTGCATCTCAATGTAAAGAAATCAAAAATCCTCACCACTGGACCAACAAACAACATTCTTATTAATGGAGAAAAGATTGAAGTTGTCAAGGACTTCACTCTTCTTGGATCAACTATCAACACTCATAGAAGCAGCAGTCAAGAAATCAGATGACTTATTGCATTAGGCAAATCTGCTGCACAAGACTTTTTAAAAGTGTTGAAGAGCAAAGATGTCAGCTTGAGGACTAAGGTGCACCTAACCCAAGGACTAAGGTTTCACTAATCTCATATGAATGCGAAAGCTGGACAGTGAATAAAGAAGACCGTAGAAGAATTGGTGCTTTTGAATTATGATGTTGGGGGAGAATATTGGAAGTGCCATGGGCTGCCAAAAGAACCAACAGATCTGTGTTGGAAGGCGTGCAGCCAGAGTGCTCCTTGAAGGCCAAGATGGCCAAACTTTGTCTCTCATACTTCGGACATATTGTCAGGAGGGACCAGTGACTGGAGAAAGATACCATGATTGGTCAGAGAAGAGGAGGAAGACCCCCAACGAGATGGACTGGCAAAGTGGCAGCATCAATGGGCTCAAGCGTGGCAACAATTGTGAGGTTGGCCCAGGATCTGGCAGTGTTTTGTTCTGTTTTGCATAGGGTTGCTGTGAGTCAGTAGCGGCTTGATGGCACCTAACAACAACAATCCATCTAGGGAACAGTAAGTGGTGATTCAGAAGGATAGGATATTAAAAGACCACAAGAAAGGCTGAGAGTGGCCCCAGGCAATGCCCACAATGACACCATATGTCAAAGATTTTATTTCAGGGTCCTGCACAAATTCCTGCAAGGGAACCTTGTGCTCACAAGCTCCTGCTTTTATCCCAGTCTTTGTAGGTTCTTCACAAGGCATACTCTGTGTGACAAATATGAAGTGTTTCCCTACAATCTGATGTGGAGATCATCACCATACTTAATTAACTCTTCCAAATAAAGTTGATACTAATCTCAGGCTATCTTTCCAGACAATTGCACACAGTACTATAAGATGACAAAAGGTACACACAGAGAGAGAAGGAGAGACAAAAATACACACACACACATACAGAAAGGAAAACTTTTAAAAGAAATTATGCATCCCTCCAAAGATTGGGATAAAAATAGAGCTTGTGAGTATTAGTTACTACTAGCAGGACTTTGTGGTGAGGCCTGGAATAAAATTTCTGACACCACGGGCCATTTTTGGTTTAAAGGAAACTCATGAGAAAGATAGCTAAATATAATAATAATAACAGTTATAATAATAATGATAATACTAGCACAGACATACACTGTGCCAGGCATTGCATTCTGAATGCACTTCTTAACACATTTTAAATACATTCCTAATGCAAACATTAACCTATACCAAAATAATCCTGTGCTCTAGATGTTACTTGCATCACCATTTTAACAGATTAGAAAACTGAGGTACAGTGGTTAGGAAACTTGCCCAAGGTAATAAAGTTGCTGTGATGTAAAGAATTATCCAATGTCTCGTCTAGCCAGTCTATAACTCCCAGCAAACAATGTTTCTACCTTGCTGGGTCCGAGTAAGAGAAGGTGGGAAAAGATACTAATAGAATGACACGATTCAGCTGTGGATGTTAGCAGATTTCATGATCGTTTTAAAACCTTGAAATTCCCCTATAGGTTTAAAATGGGCCATCTCCAGATGTGGAAATCTCACTACTATCAAATAAAAGCCAGGAGTGGAGCACATCCTTTGATCCTCTAGATCCCTGCACATTGAAACACCTCAACCTAGGGACAGAAAGCTGTCACACTAGAGGAGTGGCAGAGGAGCAGCTGCAGTGATACCAAGAACCAGGGCACAAGACAGATCAGAGGATTTCCTAGCTCACAGAGCTTGTACAGTCGGACTCCCCCAGGAATTTAAATCTGGAAAGCTAGGTTTGCTGACCCAGGGCACTAGAGTTGAGTGTCTTCAGGCTGAGGCTTATGGTGCATCTTTTAGGCTCTGAGTATTTCTGACCCCAGATTATAACCTGTGAGCTTCCCCATAAATCTGAATATGGTGGCTGAGGTGTGTGTAGCTATTGCACTGGATGACTGAACCCAGAGAGAAGTAAAAACTGTGTTGTGGGAGGAATGGTTGGTGCTACCCCATTTTAAGAAGTCCCAGAGCCCAGCCTCAGTGCTGTCACTTTATGTTATCCTATTTTACTGTAGTTCAAATTAAGTGTCTAACGCCTAACTTTCCCTCTACAGGCCAATGAAGGAGAACAAAAAAATCAAAACCATTTAGGAATATTCGATAGGGGAGAAATTGTTCTTCCTGTTTACTCTCCTTTTATGGATCAGAATCATTATCCTTGTGCAGCCATCAAGTGGAAGTCAAATATTTATTATGCCAAAAAGAAGAAGAAGAAAAAAATAAGTTAAAGAAATCATATTCTATAAAACCATGGAGTCTTGGTATGATGCTACAGGATAAGCACTGGACTGCAAACTTCAAGATCTATGGTTCAAAGCCACCAACCGTTCCTCAGAATCCCTATCTATACAGGGTAGCTGCTATGAGTTGGAACCAACTTAACAGTCTAACAGGATTTAACACACAAATATGATACCCTACTCTGTATGACAAATCAAAAGTGCTCTTCTAGAACCAAGGCCTCAAGATCATAACCCTATGGATCTCTTCCAAATAAAACGAATGCAAATTTCACATTATCTTCTTTCACAATAACACAAAATACTTGACAATAACAGAAAGTACAAAATCACCAATGAGAAGCATTTTAAAGAAATAATACATAGCACCTGAAACTTGTGCAATTTAAAAAAAAAATTAGTTTAAACTGAGATTACACAAAATGGATTTCTCTAGTTTGCCTCTCCCAGTGAATTTTTGAAGGTGAAGAAAATGATTTAGAAAAGGACCAATGAGTAAAGAGTAAAGAGATTCATAGAGAGGGGGTCAGATGGCAGTTATTGCTTTAAAAGCAATAAGTAGGTTGTATCTTCAGCGTTTTCATAGCCAGAATAGAATGAGAAGCATAATCTCTTGATCATAACTGAAGTTGGATACCTAGAAACAGTAGTTCTCGAACTTCTGAACACACAATAATCACTGAGTACTTCAGTATTCCATTTCCCAAAATTCAGTAGTCTTGTCATTCAACAACCCTCCTAGTAATTTTAACTGGGTTACTTATAGATTGTTGTTGTTATGTGCCGTGGAGTCGTAGCTTATGATTTAAGAAATACTTAAGACAGGGCGCATTAACCACTACAAAGATAACTTATGCTAACACATTTTCACAACATTCACTGCTTCTAGTCTCCTACCTGTTTCTGCATCCTTGGGTCTGTGGTCTTCATTGAGAGGTTTAGACAGAGGACAAACAGATGGGATTCGTCTGGGAAACCGCCCTTCTGCATAATCCACTGAGTGTGTGGGTTGACTAACCGCCGCCCAGGTGTAAAGTTGATCTTGCTGTATTTAAAAATAAAAAGAGATTTTAAGCTATTCATTTGGTCATGGAAAATATCTAGCATATTTTATCAAAATGCTATAATATCATTTCTTTGTCATTCATGTAAATCTGTATAAACATAAAAATGTCAATTAAAATAGAATTTTACACTAGTCCATATAAATTCATCACATAAATATCATTCTTCCACAGTCACTTCACTTTTATAAGCACAATTGTTGCAACTTCTTTTCTATAGTAAAATCAAAGCCTTGATCTTTAAAAGTGGCAATGCTGCAAAGACCTACAGGACATTATGAGGGAAGAAAAGTCAGATACTCAATCTGAAAACTAACACCTTTAATATATTTAAATATGTTGTTGTTGTTAATTGCTGTTGAGTGGATTCACATTTAAAGATGGTGTCCCTTTAAAAACTGTTTATTCACTTACTAAAAGACTAGCTGAACAGGAGCATGGTTTGACAATGATAGCTTCTAATCCCACAAGGTCAAGAAACCAAACTTATCTTGGTCCACGTCAAGTACAATAAAAAGGCCAGTACAGAAAATCTGAAGTGCAAATTGAAAGCAAACAAACAAACAAACAAA
>NW_006408637.1:1768121-1768681 GCF_000296735.1 Chrysochloris asiatica | reverse complement strand
GAGAATAGCTGATAAGACACTAGACCAAAATAGCTGTTAATCCAAGTGGTGGACCAGAGTATAGTTCTTGTCTGGACCAAATTTATTTGGGGATCTGATACTCATTTTGATATGTGGATGACTGACATGGTTGTAGATTGTGGATAGCTTTAAAAGGCAAGAAGAGTCGATTTTTGCTGTACTGAATGGAACAAGTTTTGAGCAAAAGCTCTGCTGAGTGCCCTCCTACCTGGGCTCCATTTGGAGAAATGCAGGATTTATCCTGACACTAGCAGGAATGGAGCTTCCTTTCCAAAGGCAGTTGGATTCGAATGGACGCTAATGGGGTGGAAGATTAAACAATCTCTTTGAATAATCTGAATGTTTATTTTTTTAAAAAAAACTAGCTGTCGGAAATTAAAACAGAGCCTTGGTGGCACTGTAGGATAAGCACTGTACTGCTAACCAAAAGGTCAGCAGTTCAAACCAACTAGCTGCTCCAGGGGATAAAGATGAAGTTGTCTGTTTCCTTTAAAGGTTTATAGCAACTCAATTCACAACCAAAACAAAACAAAACAAAA
>NW_006408637.1:1754631-1767386 GCF_000296735.1 Chrysochloris asiatica | reverse complement strand
CCATACCAAGACTCCACTGGTGGTGGTAGTGTGGTGCTGGTGTGCCGTGGAGTCAGTTCTGGCTCATAGTGGCTGAACTGTATTGGGTTTTGGAGGCTGCAAATCTTTACAGGAGCAGAAGGCTTAATGAAATGTTTGATCAAATGTAGCAGACTAACTTCTAAATTGACGATTTTGTATGTCTGGGAATGATGTTATAAATTTGGACAGTAAAAAGGTCCCCTATCCCTGGTTTAGAGTGTCTGAACACACGGTTGCTATACGTTGTTACAGACTGGATGGCAGTGGATTTGGAGTTTATGAAACGAAAAGATCAACAGTTACTCTAAAGCACTGGTGTTGCAGACCGTGCAGACCCGGTCAGGAGTTCGAGGCCCTGTGGGCCCAAGTGTTGCAGACCTCAGGCTCTGAGGAACCAACTCTAGCCACCTAGCAAACTGTTTTTCATCTGATTATTCTGTCATGTTTATTATTAATTTCATACATGAGCCCTTGATATCCACAGATAAATGTAAAAGTCTCCTAAAGCCAAGACTGTAAAATTCTAAAGGCAAAGTTTTCCTCAAAGAATTCACTCAAGGTAAATGGGTGTCTTCCTGGGTCTTTGTTCTAAGGACAAAAGGACACCCTCCCTAAAGCGTTTTCAGGTGCAGCCCCATTCACCGGGGCTGGGCAGTCGACTCAGTGGGACTCCTCCCAATCCTCTTCATCTTCCCCCATTTGAGGCTAGGTGCTAAAAGGTATGTTAATCAGGCTTGAGAAACTGAGTTGCTGGCCTGAGATTCGAACCTGCGGAAGTAGATATAAAGTTGCTTGAATGTCTGGAAAAGTAAGATTGTTAGCTATACCTTGTCTTAGCCCCTCCCAGCTTTGTGTAAAGTTCCTCCCCTAAATAAAACGGAGGCACAGAACGAATCCAGGGGGGCATTAGGGCTGGCAAGGCATACGTTACGGCATGCAGGGTGCTCAGTCCAGCATTGCAACCAGCCGGGGGTGCATACTGCCTGCTTAGGTAAGATGTTTACTATGCAGGATCTTATGGACCTCATGGCTGAGATATGTGCAATGCAGGATCTGCCCGCTGCCAGTCCCGAATCCACTCTGGTTTCAGGGTGTCTCTTTGTCTCTCTCATTGTGTCTTGGTGTGTCTTTCTATATTTCTACCACCGCCAGATATCCGTACCTCGTGAACCAAACATCCGTGTTGAGGCAGGTCCTCGGCACACTGGGACCAGAACAACCAAGTGGCAATTAAAGAAAATGTTGACACATCATAAAAAATGTAATAAATGTCACTGAAAAAAGCATTTATATTGTCAAATGGGAATGTAATTTGCTATGCAGACCTTCACCAAAAACACAATAAAATATTACTTTGTCCTCTAGTATTGCTATGAGGCAGAACGAACTCCAGGGCACACTGGAGACTTAAGAGAATCAGGGTTGACCAATCGATAGGTACTGCTATTTGTGTGATTTATTTCATACTGTAACACATTTGTAAATTATTCTTTAGCATTGAGAGTAAGATAAAATGCATGTCAGTTAATTCATGCTTTTCCTTTAAGGGATAATCAGTGGCCTTAACTGAAAATTCAAATACCAAGGCTTATCCAGGGTTTCATCAGAAAAGGTCATATTGCAGATCTGGCTAAGTATTTCTGGTACCCATATCTCTTTCAGCTATTCATATATAGAGAAACATCAAAAGCTTTGCTATTTGTTGTTTCTAAGTGTCGCCTAGTCAGTGCCAACTCATAGCAACCCTGTATAGAGTTTCCTAGGAGCAGCTGGTGAGCTTGAACCAGCAACCTTATGGTTCAAACCGACTTTGCAGTCTAGTGCATTAACCTGCAGCACTACACCAGGACTTTGCATATCAGAAATCAGTTTTTACCAAATAGGTTTGGTGAAATTAACAGTTTGTTTAATTAACATAATTAATGTTAACAATGAGCTCTCACTGTTGACTGAAAAATGGTGAAATTGAAAAACCCAGTATGTGTGGATTGGCGAAAACATCAGACACTGCTGCCACACTTAACAATGAACAGGGCAAAGTTTTGGAAAAGGGATGATGCCAAGTCATGACACCTAACCAAAGCTGCATCCACCTGCTAGCTAGGAAGACTTCTCCTTGCCTGTGGTCAGTAGATACAGAATCCTGCCTCTGGAACACTGCTGCATCCTTTGAGCTTTCCATGCAACGTTAATCAAGCACCTAACCAGATGGCAAGCTGGAAATTTCCTGAATGTGCAGAAGAGCTTGTATGGACTGCTTTGTGAATATTCATAGTTGTTTATTTAATCAGTGCACATGTGTAAAACAAAATATCCTTTCAGATTTGTTTTCCTTAAAATCCAGTAAATTACAAAGTTGTCAAGGAGTATCACCTAGTCAATATCTCTGCATGATCTAATTGGTTTAGGTCAGTTCTCAACAGGTGACACGAATATCATTCTGGCTCAAAAAAGGCATAGAAATGGAATTTCCTTTCCCCACTACCTCTTTCTCCAATTAATAATAATGATAGATATTTGGTTACTTTCAGAAACTTACCTACTCTACATAAATACAGATAATTCCTCCCCAGAGCAATTTAAATATTTGCATCTCCTGCCCTCACATCAATTTCTAGTATAGCAGAATCTGATCAACTTGTTTATAACAACATGTTTCTTTCAAGGTAGCAGAGTTTTCTAGTATGCCATTGTAACAGAGTGACCAAGAGCCTGAGCCTAGGAACTAGATAGACAGAAAGACACATCTCAGCACAGTGAGCTGAAAGAATTTCACTTAAAACCTGCCAAGCATCAGTTCCTCGTGGGTTGATAAAGAATTTACCATATACAGGGTTATAAAATTCAGATGACAAATGTGATATATGTCAAACACTTAGCACAAAGTATTTGAGAGAATCCACACGAGGCAGATGAGGACTCGTCCACAAACGGACTCGTGCAAAGAGTGTTTCATCACCCTTACATATCCACTCAACCTAGGGCATTGACCAATATTTTAGGGGAATGAATTGTCTAACTTGGTTTCACCATTCATCCAAATGTGAAATATGCTAAAAACATGCTATAAAACCTCATATAAATAAAAAATCTTTAGGTCCATTTTTCAGTCTTTTAGCCACAAACTATGATACAGTGATGATTGGTGGTTATGTGCCGTGGAGTCGATTCCAACTCATGTTTCTGAGGTTGTAAATCTTTATGGGAGCAAAAAGCCTCATCTTTCTCCCACGGAAGAGCTGGTAGTTTCGAACTGCTGACCTTGAGGTTCGCAGTCCGATTCGTAACCACTACAGTACCAGAGGTGATAATCCAAAATCTATCATCTGTCTTTGTCTTGTACTTCCCCTAGTAACTATGAAACAAATTTGTTTCATAGTTCAACATCTCAGAATCAAATCCTAACACTTTTCATCATTTGAAAATTTCTAGAATTGTCCAATCCACTCACACAAATATATTTATGTGGTTGTTGTTACTACGAGCCGTGGAGTCCATACCGTCTCATAGCAACCCTATACAGTGTTTCCGAGGAGTGGCTGGTGAGTTTGAACTACCAAACTTGCGGTCTAGTGCTTATTCTACAGTGCCACACCAGGACTCCAAAATATAGCTATATGTTTTCCAAACTGAATGATAATGAAATACAACATACATAATTTTCACGATACAATAGCAATGCACAAAGACATATTTTAAGTTTAAATGCGTATACTAAAAAATAAGGTTCAAAAATCAATAACTTAAGTATCTATCCCAAGAATATAGTGGAGGACCATTTCAGAATCAGCCTGTCAATTTCTATAAAATGCTTTGGATTCCATTGTGATGGTATTGAAACTACAGATAACTATGGGAAGAAATGACATCTTATTTTGGGGGGGGGGGTTTACAATTATGTTACAGTTGCCATTTACATACTTCTTTAATTAATCTGAGCAATGTTAGGTAGTTTTCAGTGTATAAGTCTTGTCCATATTTTATTAAATTTATCTCTGCATGTTTCAGGGTGAGACCAATTCCTGCTATCCCTAATTTGTTGAGAGTTTTTATTATGAATAAAATCGATTTTGTCAAATAATTTACTGCCTCCATTGATGTATTTTTTCCTTTATCTTCTCCTTATTTCTTGAATTGGTTTTTAATTAAACCAATCTTGCATTCCTTTTTACATATTGATAGACTAAATTTGCAAATATTTTTAAAATAAAAACAAAATGTTTTCTTTTTTGTTGATCAGTAATACCATCTTAATGTATATGTGTATACATTGACGTATGCAAATAATTCTTGTTCACAGATAGAATTTGAACATTAATTTTTTTTTAAATATATATAAAAGCTAAAGATGAGACAAAAATACCCATACTGCCATGACCTTGGGCTTTTACTAATTTTCAAATTCTGTGGGTAAGCATGTGTTATCAGAGCTAAAATCAATAAATGGCAGCCAGAGCTGTCCACAAACAGAATGAGACTCTCTCTTCTCTGTTCTGAACTGGCAAGGATGGTATAAATGCACTTTCTGACTTGCCTAAGGAAGAAAGTGGAAGAAGATCCCTTTCACGTTGAAGATCCTGTTAGTTTATTTCACAAGCCTTCTAATTCTCACACAGTCACAAGAGTGTGACTAGAAGGGTGAGGTGTATCATTTTGAAGCCTACGGCCAAAACAAAACAGATGTGATTATTCAAGTCGGTTAGAATTAGAGTTCTCATTGTTCAATAGAAAAATCAGAGGAATCATAAACGTTTCATTAACTGTCGTTGAGTGGGTTCCGACTCATAGCAACCCAGTATAGGGTTTCCGAGGAATAACTGGTAAATTTGAACCACTGGCCTTGTGGTTCAAACTAACCTTGTGGTCCTGTGCTTATGCTACAATGCCACACCAGGAGTTCAGGAATCATAAATAAAAGCAAAGAAAAATATAAAGCTTTCATCCTAGAACAGATGGAGAATATCTTCCACATAAATAACAACATTATGATAAACACTGATATCTTGCATTTCTAATGAGGCTGTAGAAACTCACTTTAAACCCAATGCATCTTATGGAAAGGAAGTATAAAAAGAAATTTCATGGGTCATATTTAGAAAACCACATGAAAAGTTGGTCATTATATATTAGTTGAACACACAGGCCAGCTTCCCAAAATTTCTTGTAAGGCTATGAATTTATTGCATTGAAAGAATATTCTACCATCAATTACAATATGCAAATAACATGCAATCTTAAAATTAAAGTAAACAAGATAAAGCAGACAGATTGGAAAGCAAACAGTGTTTAAACAGCTTTTCTCAAATCTTTTTTGTTGCCTCCAGTTGTGGCGCTGTGGGTTCATGCGCCAGACTGCAAAGCCATTTGAACTGCAAGGTCGGTGGTTCAAGCTCACCAGCTGCTCCTTGGAAACCCTATACAGGGTCACTATGGGTCGGAATCGACTTGACACTTAACAACAACACAAACATTATGCAGTACTTGAGCTCCTCCACAGAAACTAGAGATAGCCCTAGTGGCACCATGGGTTAGGTGTTGGCCGGCTAACGGAAAGCTTGTAGGGTCATATTGTTTTGGAAGAAAGATGAGACAATCTGTTTCAGTGAAGATCTGCAGCCTCAGAAACACCGTGAGCAGTTCTACTCTGACCCATAAAGTTGCTATGAGTCAAAACGACCCAACAGCTGTGTGTTTGGTCTTTTGGTGAGTCATTCCTGTTGCTAAGAAAAGAAGCTTTGGCGCAAAGTGGTTAGGTATTCAGTTTCTAACCATGCTATCATCCGTTCAAACTCACCAGCAGCTCTATAAGATGTGACAGTCTGCTTCCTTAAAGATTACAGCCTTGGAAACTCTATGGGAACACCATGAGTCCAAATTTACTCAACAACCATGGAGTATACGGGTTTCCAGTTACACAGAAGGCTTAATTGGTCACACTGTAACTGTTGTAAATCCAAAGACTCAAGAAATAGGCTAAAAAGAAAACAACCGAAGTCATGTGATTGGGTAGGTAGGCGTAGTTACATGAGAAAAGGAAGAATAAAGGTTCCAAAGAAAGAATAATAAACACAGTGTTAAACAGCTGGTAAAAGATGTTAAATCTGGTTCTGACTCATAACAATATTGAATACGGTTTCCGAGGTTGTAAATTTTTACGGGAGCAGAAGTCTCATCTTTCTCCTGCGGATTAGCTGGTCATTTCGAATTACTGACCCGGAGGTTGGCAGCTGCTGTATAACTGATACACTACCAGAGCTCCTTATGAATAAATAAGAAAATGTATTTAGCTTTGGTCAATTAGACAACATTAAAAACATACATAAAAATATTATAGCATTTTACATCAAGAATAAAGGAACTGTGTATGTTTATTAGTCTCACAATGTATTGGATACGTCTCTATCCTTATATTACAAAGCATACTTTTATAATCATGTGAAAAAAAAAAAAGATGTTAAATCGGAATGAAAAAATTAAGTTAGCAATATGTTGTTGTTGTTAAGTACTGTTGAGTCGATTCCGACCCACAGCGACCCTGTACAGGGTTTCCAAGGCTGTAAATCTTTACGGGAGCAGACAGCCTCATCTTTCTCCCGCGGGACAGTTGGAAGTTAGCAATATAGAGCTTATCAATTTATCAAAAAGAAACTTAGACTTTAAGAGATTGTAGGAAAAAATACATCCGGCTTATTAGGGTTCCAAATAGTTAAGTAATAATTAGTCAGCCACAGAATACAAGATAAGTGCTCTCTGTAAGCTTTAGACTGACAACATTGAGGCCGTTTTTGTCGCCTTTTTTTTTTTTTTTTCCCTTAAGTGCCATTGAGTCAGTTCAGACTCACAGTGACCCTGTACATTTTCCAAGGAGTTGCTGGTGGGTTTGAACTGGCAACCTTGTGATTAGCAGTCCAGTACTTATCTTACAGCAGCACCACACCAGACTCTTTGTAGGTGATTTAAGTTTGGGTTGGGGGAAGAGACACATTTATAAGATTTTTTTAAAAGTACTAAATATATATTCATAATTTCCTTTCTCTAACAGTTTCACATCTGAATTATTGGTTGAGCTTGGATAGAAAAGAAAAAAAAAATCATTCAACTATAAATGTTTCTTCCTAATCGTACATGTCTAACCTACCTAGCTCATGGAACTAATAGGAATGAATTATATAACACTAATTGTGCTCTGAACACCCTGCTAGGAGGTCAGATGACTAATCCAAGGTCAGAGAAAATCCAGATAATGAAAGCAAGGATTTCCCTTCAACCTTCACGTCATACACAGAGCTCGTACCAGGGACAGAGAGATATTTGTTTAAAAAATGCAAGGTGAATTCAATTTGGCATTCTGATTAGAATTTTTAACACATCTTTTCTAGCATTATCTAACCCCCACACCCATCCCCCCAAAAGTAAAGGATAGGTTCTTGTAAAGATCTTTTTAAAAAGAATTCATTTTAAATTCTGCTTCCTATCCTTAATATTGAACAAATTTCTTAATTTCTCTTAATCTCAATTTTCTCTGTGTAACATGAGGCTAGTATGAGAGAAAATTTGTAAATCATAGTGCCTTCAGAGCTAGAAAGTATTCAATAAACACTATCATCTATAGTTAATATTTCCCCAGTTAAAAACCAGTTTTTAACTACATTTAGTTTATATTACAATCATTCACTAGTTTCACCTTTAGATAATCCGGACCCAAATTCGATTTGCTGTTACAACACTTCTTCCAAGAAAAGTGGAACTAAATCATACAGCAGAGCAGTATACAACCATAACAAAAGATACTATTTCTTTCAGTGACTGACATTTAAGGAAATCCTGACGACTCAGAAAGTACTATTTTAATGAAGTCACACTCTCCCACAGTTTTCTTATTACCATACACATAGTTCAGTTCTCCTAGGGGTAATTAATTCTGTGCAATGGCTTTACAACAGAAACACTGGCACATGTTATACACCTGACTTCAGGTTCTGAAGATGGTAACCATATAAAATATCAGCTAATAGCACAGCATTTTAGAAGAAACATAATTACTCGTTAAATTAAACCAAGCAAGCTGTTATAATTTCATCTATCTATAAAGTCAAGTTATATGCCTTTGTCACACACAAGAAACTTTTTTCTTAATTTGCAGTTTCTAGATTCCAGCAAGGACAATTAAATGTAAATGAACTTTAAAAATCCTAACATTGTTCTGTCACTCTTTCAAAAACTTTCAAAAGTCTGCTCAAATAGCAAAGGAAACCTATGGTTTATTTCTAGATCTTATTTTTCCTCTCCTTCCTATACATTATGACTCAAAGGCTTAAAGATTGTATCAACTCACAGATATATCACTTCCTGGGTGATTCCAACTAACCAGCAGATGTTCAAATTCCATCTTCTTGGTCAAAATAGTTTGGTTTATCTTTTCAAAAGACAGGTGTTGACAGGCCTGTTGTACTTTACAGGAGGCCTCACCTGGATTCTTTCTCTCACTATCCCATGACCAAGCAGATGTCCCGCACACTGGCATTAGCCTGTCCTTCTGCCACTGCTGTTGTTGGAAGTAGTGTCTTTCCTCAGACACTGAAACCAACCACTACTGCATGATTTCTAGAATCAGTTTCCTGACTCAGCAGCACCTCCTGAATATGCAGCATGAGCCTCATAGATGAATCAGAAAGGAACTTCTCCTCTGCAAAGGTAATCAATACATTTTTAAGTATCCTAAAATAACATTTCATAAACAGTGACTGGGTTTGGAATTTAAACAAAAGGTTTTCATCTGTCTCTAACCCAGCTGAACATTTCCCTCCACATTAGGCTCTTCTCTGAGTAATAGACATTTATTAAAATATGAGTTCTAGTCACTATTTAACAACAACAAAAAGTAGCAAACCGGTGTGACATGCCAATATCCAGATGTTCAGCTTTTTTATGATATAGCTATGGAGTCCACTCATGGACTAACAAAGTATGATTTGTTCATCAAAAATTTCAAGAGCATGAATTATTTAAAATGGTTATACACAAAAGTGTTGAGATTACTTAACTGAGTAATGCAGTAAGAGAAAAGAACAAAGTCGCTAATGACTTCATTTTGCTTGGATCCACAGTCAACACTACAGTCCTAGTGTGGCATTGTATGATAATACACTGGACTGCAAGGTCAGTTTGAACCACAAGGTCAATGGTTCAAACCCACCCGCTGCTTCTTGGAAACCCTATACAGGGTCATTAAGAGTTGGAATCGACTTGACAGCATTTTAACAACAACATATGCATGTAAAACCTGGACAATGAATAAGGAAGACCTTAGAAGAATCTATGTATTTGAATTACAGTGTTGGAGGATAATATTAGAAGTCCCATAGACAGCTAGAAGAACTGTCTTGGAAGAAGCGCAGCCAGAATGCTCTTTAGAAGCATTCATCTCTCAGTCTTCGGACATGTTAACAAGAAGGACCAGTCCCTGGAGAAGGACATCATGCTTGTAAAGAGTAAGGTCAGTGAAAAAGAGGAAGATCCCCCAATGGGACACACTGACACAGTGGCATCCGCAACAAGTTCAAACACAACAACACTCTTGAAGATAACCGCACACTGGGCAGTGTTTCCTTCTGTTGTGCGTAGGGTTGCTATGAGTTGAAATCCACTGAAAAACACCTAAGAACCAACAACAGCAATTCAGTGAGAGCATCTTGTATCCCATCTCCCAAACTAGGAAGCTACACCTCCTATATTCAATAAATCACCAAATCTTACCATTTATTTCCATTTCAGATGTGTCTGAATCTTCCCAACTATGTTAGGCTCAAGATTCTCCAGTTTTAAATATTTAAATACTTTCTCTGCATCCTCATTTTCCACTCATGTAGCTCATTTTCCATAACACAGTAAATCATCTTCATCAAAAGCAGAGATTAGCATATTTATTCCTTGCTAATAAAAATCTTTTGGTTCTCCAATAAGTCTGCCACTTCATACTGCTGATCTGGCTTGTGAAAAACCAATTGCAATGGAGAGTTTCCTACTCATTGTGGCCTCATGATTTACCATAGGATTTCCATAGGATTTACCATGGCTGATTTTTTAGAAGTAGTTCACCAGAGCTTTATTACAAAGTTACATAGGGTGAAATTGAATCTCCAACAATTGAATTAGCAAACCAGGGTCCTAACAGTTTGCAGGGTGAGGAGGGGCTGCCAGGCATGTGAAGAAGCCCTTAATGCGGTGGACTTAACCTCTCACTGCCTCCTCCCGCTCCTCAATCACCTTTTGTTCTACCATCTTGAAGTTCCCACCATTTTTTTTAATGTGCCAGGGTATTGCAGCGCCCATACCTTTGAAGATGAAATTAGCTCTTTTCCCCAAAAATAACTTGTGCTCTTCACTTGGCAAACTCCTACTAACCTTAAAGTGCTAGTTCAAATGCCATCTCTCTAGAAAGGGGTCTTCTACTTTTGCAGGCAGGCTTAATTGCTTAATTGCTTCCTCTTCTGTATTCCCACAGCACATTGAAGAAGCTGTACCAGCAATGACTAATCTTTTACACTCTGTATATCTCCTCTTTGTGAGGCAGCAGTGGTTCAATGGTAGAGTTTCGACCTTCCATGTTAAAGTCCATCAGTGTTCGTTACGTGTAGTAACAACCTGTCTATAGGTGGCTGTTATGTGGAACAGGTGTCAAAGGTGCTTTCTGACTAACGTGCACTGGGAAGCAAGGCCTGGGCATCTATTTATGGAAATCGGCTAATGAAAACAGACAATCGGAGAGAAACTAATGAAAATGTTCCTGCATTGTGACGAATGTAACAAACATCACAGAACTGCTCCTGGAGAAATTGTTGAATGGGAAGCTAAACTGCTATGTAAACTTTCACTGAAAACAAAATCAAATACTAGTTTTCTTTTAAAAAATAACTGTCCTATCTACAATAGATAACAGTGTTGGTGCCACTGCATGCATGTGCCAGGAATTGGGGCCATCTTGATGACAGCTTAACAACATCATACCCAATTCTCACCCCCAGCTAGACCATAAGCTTTTCTGACACATGGAATACGTACTATCCTTTAAAGCATTTACTTTAGGCTGGGCACTGTGTATATTAACAATTAATGAAGCTCTACTAAGAATATGCATTCTCATGGCAAAAGTGCATGGAACTTAAGCCAGGCAACTTTTACATTTAAATCACATCTCTATCTTTCATTATCTGTACAAACTAAAAGCATAAAGGCTTTCCTCCCTATCAAATACCAATACGAACAGCTCAGCACCAAGTGAGATTAACTAAGACGATAGAGAAGCACTTCCTGGAAATGTCCCAGCATGATTCCAACAATAACAAGAATAACAATGGTATCTACTGAGTGCATTGATGTTCTGGGCTTTCTACTATTCACTGTACAATTCCAAATATGGGAGCGTTATTAACCCTTCATATTACCAATGATGTGGTGCTGCAGGGTAATGCAATGGGCCGCAAGATCGGGTGTTCAAACCCACCAGCCGCTCCTCAGAAATCCTATACAGAGTCACTATATGTTCAAACTGACATGAAGGCAATTAACAACAACAATAACAATCATCAATTAATAAATTAAGGCTTATAAAGGTCAAGTAATCTGACCAATGATAAATACACGCCAAAGCCAAGATTCAAACCCAAGTGGAGATTCTATGTTGCTATTACTCTTACTTAACTTGTTGTTGTTAAATGCTGTCGAGTCAGTTCCGACCCACATTGACCCTCTAGAGGGTTTCCAAGGAGCCTTTTATCTGATTCTCACATGCGATCCCTTTTACTTTCCTTATATAATAGAGTAAAAGCAAGATAAAACCTGAGGCTCAAGTAAGTCATGTGTTCAAATCCAAAGAGGTCCAGGTTTGACCAGGCTGGGATTCCAATCTAATCTAAACTAAAACATTTTAGTCCTTTGGTAAAAATCTCATGGATTATTACAAAAGGTAAAAACATACTATAAAACAGGATAATAATTTGCACCCAAAGAAAAAGAAGCACATGTACTTTTGTAATTCAAAATAAAGTGAGATTCCTCCTGCAATCTATGGACAACATTGCAAAGAATAAATAAATATTTCACTATAGACAACACTGTGGAGAATGAGTATTCTGGAACACTTAATTGTGTTCATAGGAACCTTTATATAGACCAAGACATGGTGTTTGAACAGAATAAGGGAACACCGAATGGTTTAAAATTAGGAAACATGTGTGCCAGGGTTGTATTCTTTCACCATACTTATTCAATCGGTATGCTGAACACATTATCAGAGAAGCTGGATTATATGAAAGAAAACATGGCATCAGGATTGGATAAAGACTTATTAACAACCTACAATATGCAAATGATACACCCTTGCTTTCTGAAAGAAAAGAAAACTTAAAATACTTACTGATAAAGATCAAGGACCACAGCCTTCAGTATGGGCTGCACCTCAATGTAAAGAAAACAAAAATCCTCACCTCTGGACCAATAAATAACATCAAGACAAATGTAGAAAAGATTAAAGTTGTCAAAGACTTCATTTTGCTTGTATCAACGATCAACACTCATGGAAGTAGCAGTCAGGAGATCAAACAACATATTGCATTGGGCAAATCTGCTGCATAAGACCTCTTTAAAGGACAAAGATGTCAGTCTGAGGATTTAAGCTGAGCCTGACCCAAGCCATGGCATTTTCTATAACTTCATATGCATGTGAAAGTTGGACT
>NW_006408637.1:1742830-1748281 GCF_000296735.1 Chrysochloris asiatica | reverse complement strand
AAAAAAAAAAAAAAAAATGCCAACCAAGAATCATACACCCAGCAAAGCTGTCAATTAAGTATGACAGCGAAATCAGATCTTTTCAGGGTAAACAGAAATTGAGAGAATTTGCAAAACCCAAGCCAGCACTTCAAAACATACTTAAGGAAATATTAGGGACTGAGAATCAACAAGAACAGACAATACGAGAGATTGATGTACGTAGCTAGAACACCCACAACTCATTCCAGATATGGAAGCGGCAAGAGCAGAACAAAACCACCAGAATGATATTAGGGGATCTGTCATGTCAGTATCCCCTAATCAGGACAACTATAAAGCAAAAGAAGGAAACAGTGTAGAAACAAAGATCAAGGTGGTGAGGAGGTCAGGTAGCTTTTATGATAAAACATATGTAAGGAAGAAATTTTAATATAAGGAAGAAATTCATAAAGTACAGATAACCCCAAAGAAATGTGACACATCTCCACATCAAAGCAAGAAAAGAAAATCTTGAAAACCTTAAAAATATAAAGAAACTGGTAAGAAAAAGCACACACACAAAATGAACTCAGCATTCAAAAACATGCAGAACAAAGACACCAGCAAAATTACAAAAACCATACAGCAAAATGACAGCAATTAATACATACCTACTGATAATTACAGGGCTGCTATGGGTGGAAACTGACTCAATAGCATTTAACAACAACAACATTGATAATTACACTGACTATCAATGGATTAAACGCTCCAGTCAAGAGACAGAGACTAGCAGAATGGATAAGAACACAAGATCCTTCATTATGCTATCTACAGTAGACAAACCTTACACACAAAGATAAATATAGACTAAAAATTAAGGGATGAAAAAGATACACTAAGCTAATTGCAATAAAAAACCAGCAAGAGTGGCAATATTAATCTCTGATCAAATAAAATTTAAGGCAAAAACTAGCTTAAGAGACAAAGAAGGCCATTTTCTCAAGATTAAAGGGTCAATTGAACAAAAGGATATAAACATAATAAATATCTATGCTCCCAATGAAAGAGTCCCAAAATACAAAAATCAAACCCTAGTAGAATTGAAGAAAAAAATAGATAACTCATTAATAATAGTGGTAGATTTTAATTCACTACTTTCAAAAATCTCAGAATGACCACAAAGAAAATCAACAAAGAAACTGAGGAACTGAACAACACAATCAACCAATTTGACCTCAGAGATTTGTACAGAGCATTCAATTCAAAAACAGCACAATATACATGCTTTTCCAGAACACAAGGAACATTCTCCAAAATACACCATGTGTTAGATGATAAAGCAAATTTCGATAAATTTTAAAATATAAAAATACTACAAGATACCTTCTCAGATCACAATACTATAAAATTAGAAATCAACAATAGAAAGATCAAGGAAATAAAATCAATACATGGAAACTAAATAACACCCTGCTCATAAGCTACTAGGGAGTAGAAAAATGGTGAAATTAAATAATTCCTAGAAACAAATAAGAATGAAAACATGACATAACAAAACTTTTGTGACACAGAAAAAACAGTGGTATAATTGCTGTGTAGCAATAAGTACAAACATCAAAAAAGAAGAACCAAAATCAACACATTAATGTAATATCTACAACAATTAGAAAAAAAAGAGAAAAAAACCCAGCAAAGTAAATCTATAGTCCCAGAAAAAAATAATAAAGATTAGAGCAGTAATAAATGAAATGTTGTTGTTGTTAAGTACCATGGAGTCAGTTCTGACTCATAGTGCCCCTGCACAGGGTTTCCAAGGCTGCAAATCTTTCCGGAAGCAGAAAGCCTCATCTTTCTCCTACAGAACAGATGGTAGTTGTGAATTGCTGACCTTAAGGTTATTAGCAGCCCGATTCATAACCACTAAAATTAGGAAACCAAAAAAACCTATAGAATGTATCGACAAAACAAAAGCAGATTCTTTGAAAGGATTAATAAAATCAACAAACCATTGGCAAATCTAACAAAAGGAAAGAAGTCACAAATAACATGAATGAGAAACCACATGAGTGACATCACAACAGAACCATTGAAAATAGAAAGGATATTAACAGGCTATTGTGAAGAGTTGTACTTTTCAACAAATTTGAAAATCTAGAGGAAATCGATACATTACTAGAAAAACACTATGTAAATGAGAAACCACATAGGTGACATCACAACAGAACCAATGAAAATAAAAAGAGTATTAATAGAATACTATGGAGAGTTTTACTTTTCAACAAATTTGAAAATCTAGAAGAAATGGATACATTCCTAGCATAACACAACTACCTAATATTACACAGTAAATAAAATTTTAACAGATCTATAACAAAAGAAAAAAATTGATCACGTAATTTAAAAAAAAAACAAAAAACTGCCAACCCAAAAAACTCCAGGCCCAGATGGCTTACTCATCAATTTAACAAATATTCAGAAAAGAGCTGACACCAATTATACTCCAGAATACACAGGAGGATGGTAAACTCCCTAGTACATTTTATAATGCAAACATAATCCTCATACCAAAACCAGGAAAGGACATCACTAAAAAAGAAAATTTTAGACGAATATTCCTCATGAACATAGATGTAAAACTTCTCAACAAAACCATAGCCAATAGAATTCAACAACATATCTAGAAAGCAATACAACAAGACCAAGCGGGATTCATATTAGAGATGCAAGGATGGTTCAATATTAGAAAAATAATCCACTATTTAAATAAAAAAAGGAAAAGAACTACATGATAAAATCAATGGATACAGAAAAGGCATTTGACAAAATCAAACACGCATTCTTGATAAAAACACTCAACAAAGTAGGAATTGAAGGGAAATTCCTCAACATAATTAAGAGCATATATACAAAACCAATAACCAACTTCACTCTCAATGGCGAGAAACATAGGGCATATTCCCTTTGTGAACAGTAACCAGACAAGGATGTCCCTTGTCACCACTCATATCCAATATTTTGTTGGAAGTCTTAGACAAAGCTTTAGAGCAAGTAAGGGAAAGTAAAGGCATCTAAATTTGCAAAGAAGTAGTAAAATCCTATTTGCAGATGATATGATCCTATACAGAGAAAATCCCAAATACTAAGTAAAAAAATTACTGGAACTCATTGGAAGATTCAGAAAACTGACAGCGTACAAGATCAACATACAAAACTCAGTTGGGTTTCTCTATACTATTAAAGATAGCTCTGAAAAAGAAGTTAGGAAAACAATAATATTTCCAATACCCTCTCAAATAATGAAATATTTAGGAGTAAATATAACCAGAAAAACAAAAGACCTACACAAAGAAAACTATAAAACACTACTACAAGAAACCAAAAGAGATTTACAAAAATGGGAAGATTATACCATGCTCAAGGATAGGAAGATTTAACATTGTGAAAATGTCAGCACTGCCCAAAGCAATCTATATATATAATGCAATTCTAATCCAGATTCCACCACATTCTTTAAAGAAATGGGGGAAAAAATGATCATGCACTTTATACAGAAGGGAAAGAAGACTTGGATAAGCAAAACACTGTTAAGAAGAAGAACAAAGTTGGGAGCCTCTCACTCCCTGATTTTAAGTTTTATTAAGTGAGTCCTGGTGTGGTACTGTGGGTTAATGCACCAGACTGAAAAGCCATTTGAACTGCAAGGTCGGTGGTTCAAGCTCACCAGCTGCTCCTTGGAAACCCTATACTGGGTCACTATGGGTCGGATTCGACTCTATGGCACTTAACAAGAACAACAAGGGCCACAGAGATCAAATACCACAGGCTATTATTTACACAATGAAAGATACATACATAATGGAACAGAACTTAGAACCCAGAAATGCATTCATCCACAGTCAACTGATCTTTGATATAGGGTTCAAATACATTAACTAGAAAAGAGACAGTCTCTTCAACAAATGGTGCTGGCAAAATTGGAAATCAATTTGCAAAAGAATTAAATATGACTCAAATATCTCACCATATACAAAAACTAATTCAACATGTATTAAAGACATAATGTAAACTTCAGAACTATAAAGATCAACAATGAAAAAACAAGAATACATTTACGGGCTCTAATACTTGGCAGAATTCTATCAAGCATTCTCCAGCATCATTTCTATCACCAAGGCTATCTTTTCCAACTACTGATCCTTCTTCTTTGCTCCCAACCTTTGCATTCCAGTCACCATTAATGATCAATACATCTTTATTGCATGTTTGATCGATTTCAGATTGAAGAAGTTGGTAGAATTCTTCTATTTCATACTCACTGGCTTTAGTGGTTGGTGCATAAATTTAAATAATCGTGGTATTAACTGGGCTTCCCTGTAGGCTCATGGATATTATCCTATCACAGACAGTGTTGTACCTCATGACTGATCTGGATTTGTTCTTTTTGACAATGATTGTAACACCATTCCTCTTCAATTTGTCATTCCCAGCATAGTAAACCATGTGGTTGTCAGGTTCAAAATGGCCAATACCAGTCTATTTCAGCTCACTAATGCCTAAGATATCGATGTTTATGCATTCCATTTCATTTTTGACAACTTCCAATTTTCCTAGTTTCATACTTCGTACAATCCATGTTCCGATTTTCAGTTGATGTTTATAGCTGTTTCTCTTCATTTTGAGTTGTGCCCCATCACCAAATGAAGGTCCCATGGGCTTTACTCCCAAGGACTTTATTACATTCACGTCATCACGGTCAACTCTACTTTGAGGAGGCAGCTCTTCCCCAGCCACATTTTGAGTTCCTTCCAACCTGAGGGGCTCATTTACTAGCACTATATCTGACAGTGTTTCTCTGCTATACATAATGTTTTTAGTGACTAAATATTGACAAGTAGTTTGTTACTCTTTCTTCCTACTCTGTCTTTGTCTGGAAGCTCATCTGAAACCTGTCCACCATGGGTGACCACACTGGTATTTTAAATACTGGTGGCATAGCTTTCAGAATCACAACAACTCACAAGTCAAGTACAACAAACTGACAGACGATTTGTTCATTTCAAATAGCTTCCTTAGACAGCAAATCTGCTTCACAGGAACTTTTTAAAGTGTTGAAGAGCAAAGATGTCAGTTTGAGGACTAAGGTGTGCCTGACCCAAGCCATGGTAGTTTCAATAACCTCATATGCATGCAAAAGTTGGACAGTGAATAAGGAAGACCATAAAAGAATTGATGCCTTTGAATTATGGTGTTGGAGGAGAATACTAAAAGTGCCATGGGCTGCCAAAAGAAGCAAGAGATATGTTTTGCAAGAAGTGCAGCCAGAGTGCTCGTAAGAGGCCAAGATGGCCAAACTTCATCTCTCATATTTTGGAACCTAACAACAACAATACTCATGGACCTCACCAGATGGAATGCAAAGAAATCAAATTGGCTACATCTGTGGAAAGAGACAATGGAAAAACTCCATATCATCAGTAAAAACAAGGA
>NW_006408637.1:1739987-1742730 GCF_000296735.1 Chrysochloris asiatica | reverse complement strand
ATATTAAAAGTACTATGGACTGACAAAAGAATAAACAAATCTATGTTGGAAAAATTACAGTCAGAATGCTCCTTAGAAGCCAGGATGGCCAGACTTCATCTCTCATACTTCAGACATATTATGAGGAGGGACCCGTCCCAGGAGAAGAACATCATATTTGGTAAATGGTCAGTGAAAAAGAGGAAGGCCCCAGTGAGATGGATTCACACAGTAGCAGCAGCAATGGGTTGAAGCATAGCAACAATTGTGCACAAGACTGGGCAGTGTTTCGTTCTGTAGTGCATAGTGTCGCTATGAGTCAGGACCAACTCAATGGCACCTAAGAACAACATCCACCACCTCCTGGTTAAGGTTACCAGGAAAAGCTTCCAGGAAGAAGGTGGTCATCATGGTTAAGTACCAAGGAGTCAGTTCCAATTCACAGCTTCCCTGCATAGGGTTTCCAAAGAGAGGCTGATGAGTTTTAACTGCTGACGTTGCTTTTCAAATCAATCTTGCAGCCCAGTGCTTATCCTATAGTGCCACACCAGGACTCCAGGAAGAAGAGGATAAGTAAATTTTGAAAAGAAAAAAAAAATACTGTGAAAGTATTTTAATGAAAGCCAAAACCAACGGATGAAGAACATTCAGGCAAAGGGCAACATCAGCAAATCAAGGACACTGAAAAGTGTGCAGTGTGCATGATCACTGATCTTGACTGACTGAGGGCAACAAGAAAGCGGAAAAGAGAAAAAGCGAGCATGGGGCAACTGGGTGCACAACCCATTAAGCACTCAGCCACTACCCAAAAGTTTTGGGGTGTTTCAGAAGAAAGGCCTAGAGATACACTTCCAGAAAATCAGTCACTAGAAATTCGATGAGCATAGTACTATGCAGTAATACATTCAACATGAGTCAGAATTGATTTGAGAGCCACATGCTAAGGAGAGTGGAAGGACATATACAAAATTAGGTGGCGCTGGGGAACATTCAACAATGTTTGAGAGTTAAAGTCATATGAGATTACCTTAACATTTGGAGAAATGGAAGGAAAATAGAAGGTCTGAGCCAGGCAAGACCCTGGTATGGGGCTGTAAGATCAGTTTGAACTGAAAGGTTGGTAGTTCAAATCCTCCAGTCACTCCTCGGAAACCCTATATAGGGTCACTATGAGTTGGAACAGACTCGATGGCATTTAACAACAACAACAACATGCCAGGCAAAAGGTCTAAACCATAGCGAAGGTGGCAACACTAGTGAGTAGGCTGACAACATGCAAATGAGAGGCAAAAATGCCATCAATGAAGGTGGAAGATAGAACAGTAAATCCACATTCAGAAATAGGGACCACTTGATAAAATTTTACCAAGGAGTCTAGTTTCAGAGATGTTGAACGTTAAGATGTCAATGGGGCTTCCCAACAGACATTTTCAGCAGGCAAACAGAGACACAAGGTTAGAGCTACCAAAAGAAAGTGAGTTTGAGGATTTACACAAAAGGCTGTAAGCACATATCTATGTGTAAAGGAGTAAGGAGAGGAGAAGCAGGGAGAAATGTGACGCTGTAGGATAAGCACAGGACTAGAACTACAAGGTTGGTAATTCAAAACCCACCATCTGCTCCCGGAAGCCCTGTAACAAGTTGCTAGGAGTCAGAACTGATTCAACCATACATAACAGCATCAACAATAGACATTGGAAAGTACCTACATCAACAACTAGAAGAAGACAGAAAATAGTGTTTTCCATATGCCAAGTGTAGAGAAGTATTCAAGTTTTCAAGAAGTTTTGATTAACTACACCAAAGCCTGCTGGAAGCAAAGGAACTCAGAACTTAGGGAACAGAGAGTTTCAGAAATATTTTGCTATTCATAATGGGACTTGAAATTGGAGCATAAGAAACTAAAGAGTGATGGTGGTTGATGCAAAAAGTGCCATCGAGTTGATTCCAACTCATAGTGACCCTGTATAAGGTTTCTGAGGAGCTGCTGCTGGGTTTGGGCCACCAACTTTATAGTTAGGAGTCCAATACTTAGCCTACAGTGCCAGATATGGACTCCTAAAAAATAGAAGAAAAGCAAAAGCAAGATTTCCATTAATTTTGTAAGAAGAGGTAAGTTAAGGGGGATCCCATAAAACTGCACACTTCCCAGGAACATTAGCGATAGAAGTACAAGCTAGTTGTACTTCTAATGTTCCACACAGGAAAAGCCATGGGGCTGTGATGTGTGGAATGAAATATCTACCAGGCAGCTCAGTCTGAACCTTTTGAAAGCTTCATAGCTTACTCCAATCTTTGACAACACTGAATAAGGGAAAAGAAGGTGGTTATGAGCAAGGTACGAACTCCAGGTCAAAAGGCTGAGAAATGCTAAGATTAACTAAGCATTAACTAAGAAATGCTAAGATAGTAGCCGGTTTAACTTTGCTTACGTCTACCTAGTACAGCAGCAATGGTTCCAGAAATAGGAAAAGGAATTGGTTTCTAAGGATGCTATTTGTGCTTAATCCTCCATCTCACACTAGGAGCAGAGATTGTGCTGAGGTTTCAGAACTATGTAACAGCAGGCCCAAGAGAAGGAGAGGCTGCTGTGATCATTAGTAACTGAGTCTGCTGGAACAAAATTGTAAACAGAAGCACAGAATCATGGGAATATAAGTATTCTAGAAGCTGAACAAACCTCAGGCAGTAAAAATGCCAAAAGAAAATCACCACGAGGAACAAACAAGATGGCGGATCAGGCGGACGTGGAGTACAGGAGCTC
>NW_006408637.1:1731310-1732372 GCF_000296735.1 Chrysochloris asiatica | reverse complement strand
TTTTTGTTTTCTTTACATTGAGATGCAATCCATACTGAAGGCTGTGCTCTTTGATCTTCATCAGTAAATGTTTTAAGTACTCTTCATTTCAGCAAGCAAGGTTGTATCATCTGCATATCGTAGGTTGTTAATTGCCCTTCTTCCAATCCTGATGCCACGTTTTTCTTCATAGAACTCAGCTTCTTGGATTATTTGCTCAGCATACATGTTGAATAAGTATGGTGAAAGAATACAACCTTGTCGCATACCTTTTTAAATTTTAGACCATTCAGTTTTCCCATGTTCTGTTCAAACTGTTTCTTGGTCCAGGTACAGATTCCTCATGAGCACAAATAAGTGTTCCGGAATACTCATACTTCACAATGTTGTCAATAGCTAGTCATGATCCACAAAATCTAAAACCTTTGTGTAGTCAATAAGGCACAGGTAAACATCTTTCTGATATTCTCTGCTTTCAGCCAAGATATACCTTGTTCCACGGCCTCTTCTGAATGGTGATAGAAACGATGCTGGAGAATGCATGATAGAATTCTGCAAAACTAATGATTTGTTCATTTCAAATACCTTCTTTAGATAGCATAAGAGACAACTATACACAAGGACCACACCATATGGAATACAGAGAAATCAAATTGACTACCTTTGTGGAAAGAGATGATGGAAAACCTCCATATCATCAGTGAAAACCAAGCCAGAGGCAAACTGTGGAACAGACCATTAATTATTCATATGCAAATTCAAACTGAAGCTGTAGAAAATGAGAACAAGTCCACAAGAGCCAAAATATGACCTGAATATATCCCACCTGAATTTGGAGATCATATGAAGAACAGACTTGATATATTAAACACTAAAGACAGAAGACCAGAAGAGTTGTGAAATGACATCAAGAACTTCATACAGGAAGAAAGCAAAAAGTCACTGAGAAGACAAGAAAGAAGGAAAATATCAAAATGGATGTCAGAAGAGACACTGAAACTCGATCTCCAGCATAGAGATGCTAACGCAAATGGAAGAAATGAGGAGGTCCAAGAGCGGAACAGAAATTTCAAAGATCAGCTC
>NW_006408637.1:1720689-1730507 GCF_000296735.1 Chrysochloris asiatica | reverse complement strand
CGAGAAGCTGGGTTATATGAAGAAAAGTGTGGCATCAGGATTGGTGGAAGACTCATTAACAACCTGTGATATGCAGAAGATACAACCTTGCTTGCTGAAAGTGAAGAGGACTTAAAAAATTTACTGATGAAGATCACAGAGCACAGACTTTGGTATGGATTACATCTCAATGTCAAGAAAACAAAAATCCTCACCACTGGACCAATAAACAACATTCTTATCAACAGAGAAAAGATTATAGTGGTCAAGGACTTCATTCCTCTTGGATTAAGTATCAACACTCACAGAAGCAGCAGTGAAGAAATCAAACAACGTATTGCACTAAGCAAATCTGTTGCACGAGACATTTTTAAAAGTGTTTAAGAGCAAAGATGTCAGCTTGAGGACTAAGGTACTTCTGACCCAAGCCATGGTGTTTTCAATAACCTCATATGCATGTGAAAGCTGGACAGTGAATAAGGAAAATCATAGAAGAATTGATGCTTTTGAGTTATGGTGTTGGAGGAGAATATTGAAAGTGCCATGGTCTTCCAAAAGAACCAATAGATCAATTTGGGAAGAAATGCAGCCATAGTGATCTTTGGTGACCAAGATTGCCAAACTACGTCTCTCATACTTCAGACATATTGTCAGGAGGGACCCATCGATGGAGAAGGATATTATGTTTGGTAAAGTGCAGGGTCAGAGAAAAAAGAGGAAGACCCCCAACGAGATGGATTGGCCAAGTGGCAGCATTGATGGGCTTAAGCGTGGCAACAATAGTGAGGTTGGCCCCAGGATGGGGCAGTGTTTCATTCTACTGTGTGTAAGGTTCTATGGGTCAGTAGCAACTCAATGGCAGCTAACAACAACAAACAACAGCAATACTTGGCATATGGCTCCTGGTGTGGCGCTGTAGGTTAATGCGTCAGACTGCAAAGCTGTTTGAACTGCAAGGTCGGTGGTTTAAGCTCACCAGCTGCTCCTCAGAAAGCCTATATAGGGTTCATTGTGAGTCAGAACTGACTCAATGGTACTAACAACAACAGTACTTGGTATGGAGTCCTGGTGTGACACTGTGGGAAAAAAACACTGGAATGCAATGTAGGTTTGAACCACAAGGTGAGCAGTTCAAATTTACCAGCCACTCCTTGGAAATACCTTATGATCCAGCAATTCCTCTGCCTGGTATATATACACAAGAGAATGAGCCAGAACACGAGTAGATATATGAACACCAGTGTTCATTACAGTACTATTCATTCACAATAGCAAAAAGAGAGACCACCTCAGTGCCCATCAATGGAAGAATGGAATAAAAAACTTTGGTACATATGCACTATGGGATACTATGCTACCTTGAAGAATAATGAAGCTACAAAGCACCTCATAACATGGATGAACACTGAGGACATTATGCTGAGTGAAATTAGTCAGTCACAAAAGGACAATTATTGCATAAGACATTATTGTCAAAGCTTAAGAAATTATTTGATGGTTATCAGGGGTCACAGGGAGGGGTCAGTAATTCATGGGTTAGGTGGTAGACACATGATAACTTGGCTGATGGGGAGGGCAAGAAAAGAGAGGGAGGTAGATTAACAAGGAAAATAGGGGCAGATTTAGGGAGGTGTGCATGGGTTAACTAGGATAGAAATAAATAGTGATGTATACACAATCTTGGAACAACAGGGCTCTGTGATACCAGACATAATTGGAATAGTTAAAGGAGGGTAAATAATGTTAAGAGGCTTGGCTGTCTTGTAGTTTACCCTGCCTACTATAGTAAAATAGACATCTAAGTGTGATATAAAGGAACACTGGAATATATAATTATAGAGTGCTTATAAGCCCGTCTTCAGCCTATAACTGATTGGATTAGCTAAAATCGGAATTAGAACTTTCCCAGGGAAATAGGGCTTTTATTAAGACTTTGTGGAGTATGGGGCAGTAGGTGGAATCCTGAGCCCCACTCAGAACCTTCTGAGGTGGGACATTCTCACTTGAAAAGACATGCAGACCAACAGAAGATACACTTCTTGAATGAAAGACCAGCAGGAAAAAAAAAAAAAAAAAGAAGCCTGCTTGACTGTTAAAATATCAAGCATGATGTTTGCCTTGGAGACTTCAAGGCAAGAGAAGTCAACCCATCAGAGTAATCCACCTTTTAAGACTGAATCTCAAAGGGAATACATGAGCAGTCTTGTATGCTTACTGGTGACCACTCTGGTCTGCTTGTGAGTGGAAGTGAGAGAAATACAGCAATTAAGACATTGGCTGAGTTTGGCTTTGTTCCATAGGCACGTGTTGACCTTGAGATGAGAGAGAAGAGGAAAGACTGGTTGGTCTGAAGTTCGGGGAGGTGTGTGAATTCCCAAGCCTACAGACACTGACCTAGCCACTGGAGGCTAGAGCTGAAAGTGAAGCTACCTACTGGTCTGATGTGGAGCGAGGCATGCAAGAACTCGCAAATTGCAGATAGTATCCATTTGACCTAGCTTGGATGGCTGGCTGACCAGAACTCGACCAGATGAAGATAAAGAAGCTTGACACAGGGAACAAGCATAAATTGCTACTATTTGATAAACTGGGTCTTTGCTTATGTATGTAGTTTCTCAAAATTCCAACTGAAAGGGAAGGACTATTCATATCAAGGATCAAACTTGCCTCCTCAGTACATTGGACTGGTAGGGTCTTAGACATTGACTATTAAGAAAATGGCAGCTATAAAGGCATGGAGTGTCTGCCTTACATGCTTCTATGAATGTGCTTTGTTTCAGAATGAGGAGGGTAACATAGAATTCCTACTGAATAGTTTTCCTCTTTTCCAGATGGGTCTGGTGAGAGAGGATGGGAAAGGATGGGGACAGGATTTTATAATTCAATTGTGAATAATTATTATCAGGACTAATAGTGATTGTCACAACTGTAAATGTAGAAGGTGTGTAACAAATGAGGGAGTAGTTAATGTTCCATTTCAGGAACTGAGAACTCCAGGACCAGCAAGAAAGTAGAATGTAAGTGGAGCATGGGATCCTAACCAGAATAGTGGCAACAGCAGAGGCAGTGGCCAGTTGATGCCATAAAGAGCTAGAGCAGATGGGGTCTCTAGGCCCATGGACTGAGAAAAGCTGTGTGCCTGTGGACAGGAGGTGGGCTTGCAAAGTGTGCCCTTTGGACGTTTAAATGAATATGTATTTTCCCTTTTGATTGTGTACATCAGGAAAAAAATCAGGAGGAGGCGGAAATAGAGGTAAATACAGTTAATATTTGTGGTACATTTTGGTTTATGAAACGTAAAACTAATAATCTGTCCTTTAAACTTTCAGTCAATTCATAATAAAAACTTAAAAAAAAAAAGTGGTAAAAAGGAAGAGACATCCTGGTGGGTCAGTGGTTACAAGCATTCAGCTACAAAAAAACTACCTCAGTGATTCAAACCCCTCAGCCACTCCACTGGAGGAAGATGGGCAGTCTGCTCCTATAAGATGGCAGGAGTGGCAGCCCTTAGGGTAGTTCTGCTTTGTGGGAATTAACTCAACAGCAGTGGATTTGGTGAAAAGAGGGGAGAGCAGTATTGTATATTCCAAAGGGCACTGGTCCCTCTCTGCATGCTCTGTAGACAGCTCAGTGTACAGAGAGGGAAATTTAACACTCTTTAGCAATCTACTTTATAAATAAATATGGAGAAATCTCAAGCTAAGGCAGGGGGTGGGGTGACATCTAAAAGTCTACAATTAAAACTTTCTTAAGCAAAAGAAAATGTTGCAGAAAACTGCTTTAATGATTTTGAAAGATTATTCTCCCTTCAGTCGACTTCACACACAAGCTTAACATGTTCTCAAAGGTGTTACCTAAATGTGAGGTTTGAAAATTTGCTCCAGGAAAACACATACTAAGCAAAAGTACCTCAGTTATTAAAGATGCCTCTTCTCTTTTCACAGAAGGAAAAACTAAAATAAAGGTTCAACCTTTATTTTGTTTGGTTTAGTTGAGTTGCTAAAGCAACTAGAAGAAATGATGAAGCAAAAGAGCAGAACAGAACATTTCAAATGGCAACTCAAGAAGACACATTCAAATATTAACAATGAAATGTGCGAGACCTGGAGTTGGAAACCAAAAGGGGAAAATACACTTAGTATTTATCAAGTTGAAAGAACTGAAGAAAAAGTCAAGCCTCAAGCTAAAATATTAAAGTTGAAATTCTATAGGTAAAATGGATGCACTGTAATATAAGCACTGGACTGATCCCACTAGCCACTCCTTGGAAACTACCTACAAAGTCACTGTAAGTCAGAACCATCACAATGGCACTTAACAACAACAACACAGACAAAATGGAGTCCTGGTGTGGCACTGTCGGATAAACACTAGACTGCTAGCTACCAAGTCAGCAGTTTAAACCCACCAGCCACTCCTGAGAAACTCTGTAAGTTGGAACCCACTGGAAAGCACTTAACATCAATGACATAGGCAAAATATTAAATGATGCAGGAAGCATCCAAAGAACATGGCAGAAACACACAAAATCACTGAACTAAAAGAATCGGTTGATGACCTGAGCAACTAAAGGAACAAAAGATATTTCTTGGAAGAAAGACCAGCAAGGAAAAAAAAAGAAAAAGAAGCACACTGCTTGGCTAGTACAAGAACAAACAAGCTGTTTACCTAGGAACCACTGAAACAAGCCATTGAGGCCCTTCAAGAAAAACCCCCTTACGAGACTGAAACTCAAACGGAACACATGAGCAGGCTTGTAAGCTCACTAGTGACCCTGTTGGTCTTCTTGTGAGTGAAAATGGTGGTGGAAAGGCTGTAATAAAGATATTGGCTGAGTTCAACCATGTTCCATAGAGTCCTGTGGACCTTGAGATGAGAGAGAGAAAAAAAGGAAGGCCTAGTTGGACCAAAGTTCAGGGAAACTTGGGAACTCCTGAGCCCATGAACACTGACCAAACCACTGGAAGCTAGACCTGAGAAGAAAGCGTGCAGCTGATATGAAGTGGGGGGAGGCACACAAGACTGCCCAAACTTTCAGATAGCACCCATTTGACCTGGCGTGAAACTCCATAGAGAATCAGAACTCCATAGAGGAAAATAAAGACGTTTGAGACAGGAGGAAAGTGTAAATTGCCACAATTTGGTGAACATGACCTTTGCTTATGGATGTAATTGCTCAAAATACCAATGGAGAGGGAAACAGTCTTTACATCAACAATCAAACTTATTCCCTCAGTACACAGGGTTTATAGGGATGGGCAACTTAAGACATTGGCTACCATAATGTGGGGGAGGGAGGACTATAAAGGCATGAAGTGGCTAACTTACAAGTTTTCAAGAGAGAGTTTAGTTTTAGAGTAAGATGGGAGAAGGTAGACTCTCCACTGGATAGTTTCATCTTGTCTAGATGGGTCTGCAGAAAGGAGACGGGGATAGGACTCATTTCATTCAACAGTAAGTCACTGTTATCATGATGAATTGTAATTGTCACAACTGTAAAGGTAGAAGATGTATAACAAAAAGGAGGAGTAATCAATCTTACTTTCCAGGAACAGAGGACCTCAGGACCATCAAGAGGTAAGAGCATGAGTGGGAACATGGGATCCTAACCAGAGAAGTGGCAACACCAGAGAGGGAGGCAGAGGTGATGGCACGGAGACATCGAGCAGCCGAGGACTCTAGACTCACAGAAAGAAAAAGGCTGTGTGCCGGCAGGCCAAAGGCTGGCTGGCTTGCAAAATGGGCCCTTTGCCAACTTACACATGGGCTACTCAAAATTGGGGGGGGGGGGATGCTACGAAGGCAAGAAGTGACTGGCTTACAAACTGTCAAGAGGGAGCCTACTTTCCAACAGGGTGGGGGAAGGTAGAATCTCCACTGAATGATTTCCAACCTGTTGGGACAGGGGCTAATACAGAGATGCCAGAAACTCAAGACAGATTCAGAAGAGAAGAAGAGAACCAAGATAAGTCATTGCTGGCATCAGACTGAAATTCGTTAAAAAGCAGAAAATACCTAAAAGATGTTTTGTTGTAGTTTTGTGAAGTACCTTCAAGTCTGTTCTGACTCACAGTTTCCAAGGTTTTTTTCCCCACCTTTGCAGGAGCAGAAAGCCTCACCTTTTTCCTACGATGGATATTATGGTTCACAGTCCAGTGCTTATTGTATGTAGCTGCCATGCTCCTAGAAAGATGTTTACTTGTGCTTTACTGGCTATGCAAAGGCATTTATTAGTGTGGATCATAACATATTATGGATAATCTTATAAAGAAAGGGTATTTCAAAACACTGAATTGTGCTCATAAAGAACCTGTATATAAACCAAGACAGAGCAGTTGTTTGAACAGAACATGGGAATACTGCATGATTTAAAATCAGGAAATATGTCCAATAGTACTTTCTATATACATATACAATAGAATGTATACAATCTATATGTTCAGCAAATAATATAAGAAACTGGGTATATGAAGAATAACATGACATCAGGATTGGAGGAAGAGTCATTAACAACCTGTCATATGCAGATGATACAACCTTGCTTACAGGAATATAAAGAGGACTTGAAGCGCTTACTCAAGAAGATCAAAGACCACAGCCTTCAGTATGAGTTGCAACTCAATGTCAAGAAAACAAAAATCCTCACAGCTGGACCCATAAATTGCATCATGATAAAATGAAAAAAGATCAAATTTGTCAAAGACTTCATTAAGTTTGAATCCACAATCCACAATCTAGCAGTCAAGAAATCAAACAACATATAACATTATGCATCACTGCTACAAAGACTTTAAAATGTTAAAGATAAAAGATTTCAGTTTTTGAGGACTATGTCTCTCATTCCTTGAACATGTTATCAGGAAGGATCAGTCCCTAGAGAAGGACAACATGCTTTTTAAAGTGAAGGGTCAATGAAAAAGAGAAAGACCCTCACAAGATGGATTGACATAGTGGCAGCAACAATGGGTTCATATTAAACAACAGTTGTGAGGAAGGTGCAGGATAAGGATAGTGCGTCAGACTGCAAAGTCATTTGAACTGCTAGGTCGGCGGTTCAAGCTCAGCAGCTGCTCCTTGGAAACACTATACAGGGTCGCTATGGGTCGGAATCGACTCGACGGCACTTGACAACAACATTACCTTTATTGTTACAGTTGATTCGTGGGATACAAGAACATGCTCACAGTTCTTACTATGAGCATTTAAAGGCAAGGTGGCTTAATATGTCAAACTGCAAAGCCATTTGAACTGCAAGGTCGGCGGTTCAAGCTCACCAGCTGCTTCTCGTAAACCCTGTACAGGGTCACTATGGGTCAGAACTGACTCGACAACACTTAGCAACAACAACCTTTAAATGAGTCCAGGCATGACACTGTGGGTTAATGTGCTGGATTGCAAAGCCGGTTTGAACCACAAAGTCGGAGGTTCAGGCTCACCAGCAGCTCCTAGGAAACACTATGCAGGATTGCAATGGGTTGGAGCCAACTTGATGGCACTTACCATCAAGTTTCATGCATGCATTCCTGGTATGGCTCTGTAGGATAAGCAAGGTTGGTTGTTTAAATCCACCAGCCACTTCTCAAAAACTCTACACAGGACGGCTATGAGTTGGAATCAACTTGAGGGCACTTAACAAGAACAACCTGACACATGGCACTCTAATACAACTAAAAAGAATGAAGTCCAGACTTAGAAGCCAGTAAATCTATCACCACTGTGGTTTTGTAAGGAGCTCTGTGGTTACGAATTGGGCTGCTAATCTCAAGGTCAGCAGTTCAAAACTACCAGCAGTTCCGTGGGAGAAAGGTGAGGGTTTCTGCTCCTGTAAAGATTTACAGCCTCGGAAACCCTGTACAGGGTCGCTATGGGTCAGATTCGACTCAACAGCACTTAACAACAACAAGGTGTTTTTTTTAAATAGTCCCAAGGGGGAAACTATTTTATTAATCTTATTCCTACTAGATATTAGTGATTTTCTAAAGCTATCAACAAAGTACAGGCTTAACTCAGTACTTGTGCCTTGCTTTTAAACATACTAATTAAATACTAATACATTTGCATTTATACCCTAAAATGACTACTCCAAATTCAGAGTGTGCCCTTTGGACATTTAAATGAATATATATATATACTTTTTTTTCAGGGGGGGAGGGGCTTGTGTGCACACATCACATATTTTTTATTTGTTCATTTGTGGCATATGAGATGTAAATGGAGCCAGTGCCTTTTCGGTTACATGTGTTTTAGTTATATCATGTTAGTCACAAGTATGAGTTTACAATTTTCTTTTATTTAGAGATTAAGCATATAGTTTCTAGGTTTCAAATTGACAAGGGTAGACTGTAATGGTAAAGATTTTGTGTCAGCTTGCCTAGGCCAGGATTACCAGAGGTTTAGCAGTGGTGAGTTGCTTATTCCCTCTGTCATGAAACCTAATACAGGCACCGTTAACTCCATGATGAGTGGCTATGAAGAGTCAATTGATTGTAGTAATGCCTCCTTGGGGGTGTGACCTGCTCCCAATATAATGAACATCAGGAAGGGGCTCTTCATCTCTCTCTCTTCTGCTGGGGACCAGGGACTCTGCAACTACAAGTCATTTCCTTGGTAATAAACTTATATAGAGACACACACACATTTAAAATATGAATTCAGAGGCTACGGCACAACAGTCTCTATGGAGAAGAAGAGACATTTCAGAGTTCAACTGACCGGGCTTCTAATCCAGTCTCCTGCTCTAAAATGGTCAGAATAATACCCATAAGGGGAGTTATAAAAATCAGATGATCCAAAAGGAACCTTAGCAAAGTACTGACTCACAAAAATAGCAATTAGTTATATAAATAGGAACCCTGGTGGCACTGTAAGTTAAGCACTGGACTGCTAACCACAAGGTGAGTTCAAACTAGCCAGTCACTCCACCGGAGGAAGATGAAGATTTCTGCTCCTGTAAAGATTTACAGCCTCAGAAAGCCTACACAGGGTTGCTATGAGTCAGAATTGACTGGGTGGCAGGGGGTATTGTTATTAAGAGGATCCCTGAAGGCACAGTTGTTAAGAGTCAGTCTCGAAACCAAAAGGTATGTGGTTCCAGCCCACCAATTGCTCTGTGAAAGAAAACTATGGCAGTCTGTATTTCTATCTCTGGAAAACCTATGGGGCTGTTCAACAGGGTTGCTAGGAGTCAGAAGCCAACTTGATAGCATTGGACTGTTGTTATTAAAAGGGTGTTTGGAGATGTTTCATTCAATTTCAGATTCTAGCAGAAAGTAATATTTCTGAGTCCAGCTATTGTTCAGGTTCATTCAATTTTTAAAATCTGGGTTCATTTCAGTATCACTTTGTTGAACATGGCTGAAACAACCAGGCTGAATTGATACAAAGCCCTGTGGGATCCTATATATGAATGAGAAGACATTTCTAAAACGAGAATGATTGAGTTCTAATTTTGCCTGAAATTAAGCTCCTCAGAGGCTGTATGTATTGGTTGAACTTAGTGACAAGCCAAAGTGAAATGTCAACATACTCTTCTCGCCTACAAATTTAGAGGAATGATGATCAGCATTGCAATAGAATAAATTAATGTAATAAAAATGCTGGCATTAGCAGAACAAAGCAATGACATATCTTGTTCATTTTACAAATATGCATTGTTGCTGTTGTTAGGTGCCATCGAGTCGGTACTGACTCATAGTGACCTTATGCACAGCAGAACAAAACACTGACCAATCCTGGGCCAACCTCACTAAAGTTGCCATGCTTGAGCCCATTGATGCTGCCACTTTGTCAATCCATCTCGCTAGGGGTCTTCCTCTTGTTCTCCGACCCTCCAACTTACC
>NW_006408637.1:1719141-1720422 GCF_000296735.1 Chrysochloris asiatica | reverse complement strand
TGTAATAAAGATAGAGATTAAAATAGCTGTAAAAATTAATTTGTACTTCATTTTTTCTATTATATATATTGTTGTTGTTGTTTTGTGCCATGGAGTCAGTTCTGACTCATAGCGACCCTGGTACAGGGTTTCCAAGGCTGAAATCTTTACAGGAGCAGAAAGCCTCATCTTTCTCCCACAGAACAGCTGGTTGTTTCAAACTGCTGACATTGCATTCACAGCCTGATTCGTAAACACTATGCTACCAGAGCTCCTTACTAAATACATAGAATATGTCATATTTGGTTGAGGTGTTCCATATATGTTTATATCTAGACTGAGGCTGCTTAATTTTGTTTCATGTATGTGGTATGTGTGTGTGTGTGTGTGTGTGTAGTTTTTTAATAACCTCTTAATCCAGAATACTGATTTTACAGACAAAGCCATTAAAAATGTAATTTGAAAAAAACTTTTCTAGGATTATTTAAAAGCTTGATAAACTCCAAAAGGATTGACTTTATTGTAAATCTTAATGTTCTGAGCATCAATATTTCACAATCCCATATATCCAACTATTTGTTTCAAAAGAATTAGCCTAGAAAAATGTACAAGAAAAGAAAAAAACAACAACTAGGGCCTATAAATTGCATTAAACACAGAATAAGAATAAATTTAACATACTTGCACCATTTTTAGAAATGGAGTTTGTTTTGTTGCTCTTTCAGATCTGAACACCTGAATTTTACATCTGTTAGTTTTTTAATAAGAACAAAAATCCTCAACACAGAAAGTTCTTGTGAGGGGGAAAAACAACAACAGAGAAAGGCATTAATTCCATTGGAAATTGTTAACCACCTAGAGACCAACTCAGTCTACCTCTTTAGCTTAGCAATTACTGAGCCAAATCCTTATTGAGGTGACCAGGAGGAATGTCTCCTCATTAAGCTTATTTCTTGTACAGAATCTTCCATCATTTACAGTACAAGTTAACTCTTCTTTTTTTTCCTTCAGGTTTTTATTGTGAACTGGGAGAGCATCGATCGGTTTTACACTCATCCTATCATATTTCGTTTCACTGCAATGACTACAATTCCCTCCATGCATCATCATTCATCAGTATTGGCTTCTATTCTCTGTTTTGTTTTGTTTTTTGGATGTACACAGAATCACTCAGGAATATATCATTTAAGCAACCAAATGACACATTCTGCAAGCCTGCCTCCTGACCACCAGCAATCAGTCCATCTCTTTTGATGAGTCTAGAGTCCTCAGCTGCTTTATCTCTCCATGTACTCATCTCTG
>NW_006408637.1:1718509-1719041 GCF_000296735.1 Chrysochloris asiatica | reverse complement strand
ATTCTACCTTCCCCGGCACACTCTGAAACTAAACTTCTTCTTGAAAACATATAAACCAGTCACTTCATGTAGAAGATAACTGTTAAAAATGAAATGTAGTACTTCCTTTGAATAAAAGAAAAAGACCAAAAATATTTCCCACATCCTCTAAGTAGAAATTAATCATCACAGAATATGTGTTATATTCTGAACAAGACTTTCCTAAACCTGAATGATCAAAAGCCCATACCTTAAGTCCCCACCTTAAGATCTAGCCATTAACCTCAGTAGTTTGCCAATTATGAAGTTCAAGAATCTACATTTCACAATCCCAATTCAGATTCCATTATCACTGTAGATGGGAAAACTTATCACCAACTTTATATAAAAAGAAAAGAGATCCCAAAGAAGCATAGAATTACAAAAGAAGAAGAATGGCGTAGGAGGCCTCATACTTCCCAATCTCAAAACCAATATGCACAGCTAATCTTGAACAAAGGACTGAAACACATTCAAATGGGAAAGAGGTAGTCTCTTTAACAAGTGGTACTGA
>NW_006408637.1:1717055-1718409 GCF_000296735.1 Chrysochloris asiatica | reverse complement strand
AGGATTAGTTAACTCTATGATGATTAGTCAATCATGAGCAGTCAGTCAATTGAAAGGATGTTTCCTTGGGGGAGTGGTCTGCTCCCAATATAATGGACACACAGGAAAGGCTCTTTCTTCCACTGAGCACCTGGGATTCTATAATTGTAGGCTCTTTCCTTGATAATAAACTTATCTTTATGTATACATATAAATATTTCACTGGGTTTGCTTCTCTAGAAAACCCAGTCTAAGTCACTTCCCAAAGCAGTCAATAGATAAAATGCTCAATTCAGATTCAAACATCATTCTCTAAAGAGATGGAAAAACTGATCACTAACATTATATGTAAAGGAATGAAACCTCGGATAAGCAAAGCATTACTTAAGAACAACAAAGTTGGAGGGCCTGACTTCAAAATCTACTCTACAGTCACAGTGATCAAAACAGCCTTATACAGATATAATGAAATATACATAGATCAATGTGACAGAATTGAGAACTGAAAGTAAATTCATCCACATGCTATCAGCTGACGTTTGACAAAGAGACAAAACATATTAACGGGGAAGAGATAGTCTCTTCCACAAATAGTACTGGCAAAACTAAAAATCTATTTGCAGGAAAATGAAGCAAGATCCATATCTCACACCATATACATCAAGAAACTTAATGTGTATTAAAGACCGAAATGAAAACCCAGAACTATAAAAGATCATCAATGAAAACACAGGGATAAACTTAAGGGCTCTAATACATGGCTTAAATATACTGTTAAGTATCAACTAAAAACACATAAACAGAAGAAAAAAAAATATATATATATATGAATGGAATAGCCTAAAAATGAGACACTTATGTTCATTAAAAGATATAGCAAAAAAAGTAAAAAGAGAACCTACAGACTGAACAAAATTTCTAAAGTAACGTATCAAATAAGGGAATAATTAAAAATTCCTAGAAAACAGCAATACCTCTACAAGAAAAAGATAAACAACTCAGTAAAAAAATGCACCCAGAACATGAAGAGACACTCATCAAGGAAGACATTCAGGCAGCCAACACATATGAAGAAACATTCTTGATCATTAGCCACTGTGTGTTGTTTAAGTGCTGTTGAGTTGGACACTCTGCAAAAACTTCATCTTGAGGTGTTAAAGCATCCTTCCTATAGTCCTGATATTGAGCCATCGGATTTCACCTGTTTGGTTCCATGTGAGCAGTCCTTTGCAGACAAAGATTTACCTCTGATGAAGAAGTGATGACAATAGTGTATTCATTGCTCACAGCTCAGCCTAAAAGCTTTTTTTAATAAGGGAATATAAAAGATTGTTTTAATTTTTTACTCACCCTCGTGTATATATGTGTGTGTGTG
>NW_006408637.1:1715927-1716472 GCF_000296735.1 Chrysochloris asiatica | reverse complement strand
AGTTTTACATTCATCCTATCATACATTGTTTCATTGCCATAGTTACCATACCATTCATGCATCATCACACAACCAAAGTGTGTACCCTGCAAGCCTGCCCTCCACCCCCCATGGTCCTCAGCCCCTTTCCCTCTCTGTGTCTGAAGTTCCCAGCCACTCCATCTCTCCACATCATCGTCTCTGCCTCCATCTCTGGCATCACTGCTTCTCTGGGTAGGGTCCCGCTTTCTGCTCTTCTCCATTGATGGTCCCAGAGCCCTCCACTCCTAGACTGAAAAGTTATCACTCCCCCCCTTGTTATAAAATGTTCACCTTTACATTTCCAACCCTCACAATCAGTCCTGATAACAATTGTTCACTATTGCATCATAAGAAACCCATCTGCATTTCATTTCATCAGCCCTTCCTGGACAGGCTGGATACTATTAACTGGAGACTCTACCTTCCTCCTTGCCCTTTGGATCTAGGTTCCCTCTTGAAAGCTTGTAAGCCAGTCACTTCTTACCTTTGTATCCCTCCCCCCATTTTGGGTAGCCAATGTCCAA
>NW_006408637.1:1698286-1714802 GCF_000296735.1 Chrysochloris asiatica | reverse complement strand
CACTCAAAATGCGACTGGGGGAGAGCTGCCTCCTCAGAGTAGAGTTGACTGTGGTGATGCGAATGGAGTAAAACACATGGGAGTAAAGCCCATGGGACCTTCATTTACTGATGGGGCACAACTCAAAATGAAAAGAAACAGCTGTAAACATCATTAATCATGGGAACATGGACTGTACAATGACAAGCATGTAAATAAAGATTAGCCCAGGACCGGGCAGTGTTATGTTCTGTTGTGCTATGAGTCAGTACCGACTCGATGGCAACTAACAACATGTGTCAGAATCAACTTGATAGTTCCACATCAGGACTCTATAAGCTTGACAGAGAATACTTGAACACTGGTAAATTCCCTTTGCTGCAAATATAGCCAAGAATATTATGGAGTATACAGAGAGCAAACTTATAAAAAACTTCTAAGATACAGCGACACACCTTGAAGGAGTGATTCACTAGGACTGCGGCTCACACACATGGTCTCAGGGGACACTAAGGTCAAATGGCATAACACAGTCCACATAAACAATATTCCACATTTTACTTTGCTGAGTCGAGATTGGTTTCTTAAAAGGCTAGTGTTGTTGCTGTCATTGTTAAGTGCAGTTGAGTTGGTTCCAAGCCATAACAACCCTGAATAGGGTTCCTGAGAAGTGACTGGTGAGCTTGAACTGCCGACCTTGCAGTCCGAACCGACTTTGCATCCAGAGCATTAACCCACAGCGCCACACCAGGACTCCAAAAAGGCTAGTGAGCAATCATTTAAATTACAATTATTATTGGTCTCTGTCTGTCCAGAGGGAAGAACAGTAATGAAAATTTAAGACACAAGGAAACAATTAGTCCAATAGACTAACGAGCCATGTGAACATCAGCCTTCATGACTCAGACCAGAAAACGCTGATGGTACCCGATTATTACTACCACCTACGCTGAAAGGGATCACATTAGAAGGTTCTGTATAGAAAGGGAGACAAATGTGGGGAAATCCTCAACCTCATAAAGAAAAGACAAGGTTTACTGAACAGATGGAGCCTGGGGGAACATCCAAGACTCTGGCCCTTAGTCACGCTTCAGGTCTGGAAATGAACTCACCTTCATGGCTCAATTTTCAGCCGAGGATTCTGTAGGTCCATAAAGGGAACAATAACACTAGGGGAATAAGCACGCCTTCTGCTCCCGTAAAGATCTACAGCCTCGGAAACCCTGTACAGGGCCGCTATGGGTTGAACTGACTCGACGGCACATAACAACAATAGAATAACCAGTAACCTGAAATCAAAAGGGCAGCATTTAGCCACGGACAAAGTCTGTAAGTGTCAGGAAAAAAAAGAAGGAATGGAAACCAAAAACACAGGGAAGAAGCTGGATATGTGACGTTACATTGTGGGGATCTTACAGTGAATGAAAGTGAATGTGTATGAATTGTTGAATGGATGATTAACCTGTTCTGTAAACCTTCACACAATTCACAATAAAAACTAAGAAAGGAAGGGACTGTGGGAGGGAGAGAGAGAAAGAGAGGAAGAAAAAAGGAAGGAGGGAAAGAAAGAAAGAAGCAAACAAACAAACAGTGCGTGGCTATCTAAGGTGCCACAATTATTGATTTCCCTGTTAAGAGGATAAGAAAAGTGATGAAAATCAAAGATACATGGAAACAAGTAGTCCAGTGCTCTAAAGAACCAAGTGAACCTCAGCTTCCATGACCCTGAGATCAGAACTAGATGTTGCCTGATAGTGGTTACGAATTGGGCTGTGAACCGCAAGGTCAAGAGTTTGAACCTACCAGCTGTTCCATGGGAGAAAGATGAGGCTTTCTACTCCTGTAATGATTTACAACCTCGGAAACCCTGTGCAGGGTCACTATGAGTCGGAACTGACTCCACGGCACATAACAACAACAACAACCACTGCTGAGTGCTCAGAAAGGATCAAAACAGGAAGTCCAGGATAGAGTGAGAGAAAAATGTGGAACTCAGATATCAAAAACTGTAAGGTTTGTCTGATGGGGTGCTGGTGTGGTACTGCGGGTTAATGCGCTGGACTGCAAGGTCGGTTTCAACCACAGGGTCAGCTGTTCAATTTTACCAGCCGCTCCTCAGAAACACTGTACAGGGTCATTATGAGTTGGAAGTGGCTCAACAGCACTTAACAAAAACAATCTGTCTGATAGAGACTGATGAAACCTATGGCTCTTAAACATAATTCAAGCCTGGAAGTAAACTCATGCACCCCCTACCCCCACCGTCACACACACACACACACACACACACACACACACACACACTATTCAGCCAAACAATAGATAGATAGATCTATTATGTCAACAAGAACACCAAGGAGGTATACACTTTTTAGAACAATCAATCATATGAGATTAAAAAAACAGCGCTTGTCCAGGAATAAAGCTCAGAAGGTAAGAAGGGATAAGAAACGACTTGGATGGTAAACACAGGGAGGAAATGGAAATTGTGCTGTCTCATTTTAGGGATTGCAATCAATATCGCTTATCAAACTGTGTATAAATAGTTAAATGTTGTTGTTAAGTACTGTCGAATCCGTTTCAACCATATATAGGGTTTCAGAGGAGCAGCTGGTGAGCTTGAACTGCTATCGTTTTGCTGTTGTGAAGTACTGTCAAGTTGGTTCCAAGGAGTGGCTGGTGAGTGTGAACTGTCAACTTTGTGGATCAAACCAACTTTGCAGTCCAGCACATTAACCCACAGCACCACACCAAGACTCCAAATTGTTGAAAAGAAACTAATTTTCTCTGCATGCTTTCATCCAAATCACATTTTTTAAATAAAAAAAGCATTGTATGTCAACCACTGCCTTTCACAATTTACAACTGGGAAGGAGAGTATTTAGAAGCACCAACATGTGATTGTTGTTGTTGTGGAGTACCATCGAGTTGATTCTGACCCATAGCAACCCTGTACAGGGTTTCTGAGGAGCAGCTGGTGAGCTTGAACAGCCGACCTTGCAGTTCAAACCGCTTTGAAGTCTGGCACATTAACCCACAGTGCCACACCAGGACTCCATTAAAGACCTTTATTTATTATGTGCACTGATATCAGAGCTTGCCTCATGAGCATCTCCTATTTGCAAGGTTTTATATCAAGTACAGGCCACCAAAGTGGCACAAATACTTCCAAAGATGGACTGTTCAAGTTCATCCAGAGACATGTTGGAAGAAAGGGCTGGCAATCAAGTTTCAGAAGATCAGCCATCGAAAACCATGGAGCACAGTTCCACTCTAACCCATGAAGTTGCTATGAGTCAGAATTGACTCAGCGGCAACTGGTTTGGGGCTTTGGTTTTGGTGTCAAATGTGACAGCATTTTTAGTACATAATACAAGATTCCTGCCTGAAACCTTGGCTTGGTTACTGGTACATCCTATCTTGAACATAAAAATTACACCATATTATAGGAAACACTATAATTTGAATAAAATACAAAAAAAAATAAATGTTTTTCCCCATTGAGTCCTGTGAAATCAGAATAGCTTTCTCCATGTGATCAGAAGTAGCCCTCTTTCCCCTCACCCATGTTCCAACTGTATTAAAATCACAATCAATATTAATTACCATAAGGGGAAATCTTCTGATTACAAATAGTTAATCAGTCTCTAATCTCAGTGGATTAATGTGCTGGACTACAAGGTCAGCACTTCACAACAACAATCTCAGTTACATTTGGTTTTGTATTAGAAGTTTTCTTTGAAGTAAACCCTATTTATATGCTCCTGAATGAATCACAGAACTCACTCAATTCAGCTTAATTGGAACTTTGAGAGACTTTAACATTAGAAAACAATATGAAAGCAAGGCCAATTTACACCCATCCCAACAGGCTTAAATGTGCTCTCTCCCCTAACCACAGAATTAACCACACATTGCTGACCTGTACCCCAGGTCCACCCCTTCAACTCTGATCCAAGGCTGTCCTCCCAATCAGCTGACTCCAAGGAACCAGGGACTTGTACACAACACATAAAAATTGGAGTGAGAATTACCTTAGAAAATTGTGACTATTTCAGGTTTGGCTTTGAGCACCCAATTTTCCTGAGCTTAATATTCCAGTTCAACCTCCTGAGTCGTTCCTCTAGAAGTTACATGTGAGGTACACCACCATGGGCTATGCAGGCATAGCCTCCCCTGTTCTAAGTAGCTGTTGTTGTTATTAAGTGCCTTCTAGTCGTTCCAACCTCATATGGATGTGAAAGCTGGACAGTGAATAAGGAAGACCGTAGAAGAATTGGTGCCTTTGAGTTATGGTGTCAGAGGAGACTACTGAAAGTGCCATGGACTGCCAAAAGAACCAATAGATCTGTTTTGGAAGAAGTGCAGCCAGAGTGCTCCTTGGAAGCCAAAATGGCTAAACTTAGTCTCTCATACTTTGGACACATTGTTAGGAGGGATCAGTCACTAGAGAAGGAGATCATGTTTGGTAAGGTGGAGTCTAACGCACTAGGGAGCCTGGGGAGTGTGAAGGAGAACAGGAGGCTGCTTTGTGCGGCAAGAACAGCACTTGATTTTTAGCTTCCATGGAGGAGCTCTGGTAGCGTAGTGGTTACTAATCGGGCTGTGAACCTTAAGGTCAGTGGTTCGAAACTACCAGCCGCTCCGCGGGAGAAAGATGAGGCTTTCTACTCCCGTAAGGATTTATACCCTTGGAAACCCTGTACAGGGTCGCTATGGGTTGGAACCGACTCGACGGCACTTAACAACAACAACAACAACAACATGGCCTTTTATACATGTTTTGAGATAACAATCAAAGCATTGCCTGCTTGTAGCTACACTGCTAACTAACATCTGTGCATTCCTTACACCATTTTGTTGTGGCTAAAAATGCTCAGTAAGTCAGTAAATATTTGGTACATGTCTCGAACCTATTCTTGTTTATATTCTGTTAGGTCAAGGAAGGACTCCAAGACATATAAGGAAGTTTGCTTCCTTTTCACACAGGTTTGCCTGGTGGCTTACGTGCAGAGTCCATGTCCTCAACCGTCCCTGCATGCAGTTCTTTCTTATATTCATCAGTCAAGGGCCAGAGAAAAAGAGGAAGACCCCCAACAAGATGGATTGGCCAAGTGGCAGCATTGATGGACCCAAGTGTGGCAATGGTAGTGAGGCTAGCCCAGGATTGGGCAGTGTTTCATTCTGCTGTGCATAGGGTCACTATGGGTCAGTACCGACTCGATGGTACCTAACAATAACCGTCAGTTGCAACTCATAGTGACCCTGGATAGGGTTTCTGAGGAGCCCCTGGTGGGTTTGAACTGCTGACCCTGTTGTTTGCAGTCCAGTGCTGATCCATAGTGCCACACAGCCTTGTTCTAAAAGCTGTGTTGTTAAGTGCCATCGAGTCGATTCCAATAGACAGCAACCCTGTATAGGGTTTCCAATAAGCAGCTGGTGAGATTGAACCACCAACCTTGCAGTTCAAATGACTTTGCAGTCTTATGCATTAGCCCACAGTGCCACACCAGGACTCCGTTCTAAGAGTAGATGGTAAAAAAACAAGCAGCTATGTTGGCCCCTTCATTTCCTATTAAAATAGTTTTTAAATGACTTGTTTAAAATGTTCTCTATCTTTAAAGTGCTTTCAGCATAATATTTAAAGTACAGACTTTGGTCCTTTATCATTAATGCAGAATGCTCAGGGTAACGATACTCAACTTCCCTCCATTCTTAGGTTGTCTCCTTAGGCTGTTAAGATTTAATAAGGCAAAAGTAAGAGCTTAGAACTGTGTATGGTGCATAGTAAGCATAATACAAAGATTTTTAAATACTGAAGAGAGTAAAACAAAAAGTTTTTAAAGGACTGACACAAGCAATGTCTATACAGTCTGACCACAGAATAAATTGGAACCCATGGTCCAGAGAACAAAGGAAAAAGTGAGAATGAAGTGAATCCAAGTGCAGAAAGAACAGAAATATGTCTTACTTTGCGACAAGAAAGGACTATGATGAAAATAGAATCACCTGTGTTATAATTCTTATTGAACGTCATGCATTTTCTTTCTTTTTCTCTTTTATTAATAAAATGCTTATTTTTTATTCCAGGTATGAAATATCACTTTAATCATTGTCATCAATTAAAGAATCTTCTAAAATGGTTTCAAAATCTTCCTGTTCATCATAATCATGTGCCACCCAATTGTCTAGGTGAATGAACCACCCTAAACCTTGATATCATCTTCACTCTACTCCAGCCCATCCTCCACTTGCCTGGTCACATCCTCAACCACATCTTCACCTAGAACCACTTTATCTGTCAAATAACACTTGTAGACAGCCTGTCCTGATTCCTTTATTATCTTACACAATTTGAGAATTTTCACTTCCTTACTTTCTATCATCAATCTCCTCTTGTCTTATTTTATATGCCCCTATCACTCATTCATGATAATATCTCATCTCCCATCCTTACTAACCTTCAGATGCACTCAGCAGGACAAAACACTGTGTTGAGACAATTCCAATGTCTTAATTCCCAACCTCAGCTGTCCGTCTGTACCTCTGAACAGCTGACCCTGCTGATTCTGTACCATCTAAATTTAGCATCTTACACAGAGCTTCTAAAATTGAGCCATATATTCCCCTCTTCACTCTATGCTGATAGTGATTACTCCTAAATCAAAGAGAACAGAGGAGCAAAGCAGCACTCGCTCCACTTCCAATCATCAACCATAAAGCCCATCTGTATCAGCGCTCTCCTTTTATGCATAGATGTCCTGACCAGACCAATCCCTCCACCCAAGGGGTTCTGGGTCCTTTCACTTCCGGATTTCTTGGGCCCACAGTTGACAAAATATTCTGCTTCTCCATAGTCTTCAATATTTCTCTACAGAACTCCTTCTATTAATATCTAAACATGCTATAGATACAACCGTGCTTTAAAAGCAAAATTCCTACTTTGCTCAGCCCATTTTCCATTTCATCCAACAGAAAACTTCTTATACTAATCATATACAGATGATTCCACCACCCATTTCTGCATCCTTCCACTTAAGCTTAGTCACTGAAATGTGGACACGCTTAGTACCTAACTCAGATCCTACCTGCAAGTTTTTTAAACAAATTTTTGGTAACTTCTATGATTACTTTTCAGTCTTAATCTTACCTGACTTCCAGGCAACATTTTATATCATTAACACATTTTTTTTTATCTTTTTAAGTCTTCTTTTTCCTGTCCAATCTCTGCTCCATATCTATCCCCTTTCAGCATTCTCCCAAATCCATTCCACAAATTTTCATCTCTATTTCAGGCTCTTCTCTCTTGTTACTCTACACTTTTCTATGCATAATGGCTTCAAATATAATTGACATGCTAAAGATTCTTCAATCTCTCCCCCTAGACTCTAGCTCAGGGTCTCTAAACACAAGCAACAACTGCCTTGTGCATATCTTTAAGGCAACCAAAAGGAAACCCATCAGGTGCTAGAGGGTGAATTCAGAATCATTCATATAAGCTCTAAAGGGCAGAGTAGAAAAGAGCCAGCACAAAGTTAGTGGTTCAAACTTACCAGCCTCTCCTCAGAAACTCTGTACAGGTTTGCTTTTGAATCATAACCAACTTGACGGCACTTTAACAACATCCTCGATGAAGTCATGTTTAAGAATAAACATTTTGAAAGGCCGCTGAGTCCTTAACCACTGTGCCACCAGAGATCTTTATATCTTTAAGCTGTCGTTAAGTGCTGTCGAGTTGATTCCCACCCATAGCAACTCTGTATAGGGTTGCTAAGAGCGGCTGGTGAGCTAGAACTGCAGTCCACCACATTAGCCCACAGTGCCACAAATAGTTATCCTCAAATTCACAAGGACATAAACTGAACTGGGTTTTCTCCCAACCTGCTTCTCTTCCTGTGTTCTCTACACAATGAAGAAAGCATTGCACTCCTCTATCCACTGCTCATGCCAGGAATTTGAGCTTGTCTTCTCCTTCTTTTCACAGCTTTCTCCCTCATCTTTACACAGTCAGTCAAGAGATTTGCCAATTCTACCTTCTAATGCTGTGCTTCTCAAAGTGTGGTCCCCAGATTAGCAGCATCAATATCAGAAGCTGGCTAGATTGCAAATTCTTGGGTTTTACAAAATCAGACACTCTGAGGTGGTGCCTACATTTGTGTTTTAACAATCCCCTTGGATAATCCTGATGTACACTAGAATTTGAGGTGCAGCGCTATGGGATAATGCGCTGGACCACAAGGTCAGTTTGTGAGAAACGTTGTCCATACAAACAAATACTCAAGTAATCCAATCTCATTTTAGTGGGAGAGAGGTTTTCTTTACTTAATTTTCCAAAATCAGGCACCCAATCCATTAGGCATGGGCAGATGCACTACATGGATGGCTAAAAAACAGATTTATTCCCCTATCTTGAAAAAGCCTCATCTCCAGTTCCCCTTTTATTGGATACTATGAAGTTTTCAATCTGCCCCCAAAGGTAACCTACCTGTCCTTACTGGGAGCATTCTCACTGAAAGTTAGTTTTTCCCCTCCCCATGAACTTCCCCTATATCCTTGATAGGTGTATTCTTATTTTAAAGTTTCTTGGAGTCACAAAACCAAAAAGGTAGAACATGATCAGCATTTCTCAAGCTGGGAGAACTGAAGAAAAAACTCAAGCCTCGAATTTTGTTATTGAAGGATTCTCTGGGCAAATGATTGAAGGATGCAGAAAGCATCAAAAGAAGATGGAGGAAATACACAGAGTCACTGTACCAAAAGGAAATGGTTGATGTTCAACTATTTCAAGAGGTAGCATTTGATCATGAGCCAATGATACTGAAAGAAGAAGTCCAAGGTGCATTGAAAGAACTGGCAAAGAACAAGGCACCAGGAATTGATGGAATAAAAATTGAAATCTTTCAAGAAAGTGAGGCGGCACAGGAGGCGCTCACTCATCTATGCCAAGGATTGACTGATTGAAAGAGATTGTATTTGTGCCCATTCCAGAGAGGTGACCCAACGGAATGCAGAAATCATCGGAAAATCTCTTTGATATCCCATGTGAGTAAAGTTTTGCTAAAGGTAATACAGAAATGGCTACAATCATACATTGACAAAGAACTTTCAGAGGTTCAAGATGAATCCATAAGAGGCCGTGGAACGAGAGATATCATTGCTGATGTCCGATGGATCTTGGCTGAAAGCAGGGAATACCAGAAATAACTTCATATGCATGCAAAGGCTGGATAGTGAATAAGGAAGGCCGTAGAAGAATTGATGCTTTTGAGTTATGGTATTGGAGAATATTGAATACTGAAAGTGCCATGGGCTGCCAAAAGAACCAACAGATCTGTGTTGGAAGAAGTGCAGTCAGAGTGCTTGTTGGAGGCCAAGATGGCCAAACTTTGTCTCTCATACTTTGGACGTATTGTCAGGAGGGACCAGTTGCTGGAGAAGGATATCATGTTTGGTAAGGTGGAGGGTCAGAGAGAAAGAGAAAGAGCCCCAGCGAGATGGTTTGACAAAGTGGCAGCATCAAATGGGCTCAAGTGTGGCAACAATTGTGAGGTTGGCCCAGGACCAGGCATTGTTTCATTCTTTTATACATAAGGTAAGAGTTAGTATCCACTTGATGGCACCCAACAACAACAACAAGTCAGTCAAACTAGTTCTTCCCCTCTCCTTAGCTCCTTTTGTTATGGTAGAGTCCCCTTGGTCTTAACAATGGACCAAACCAACAAGTGTTATTTCTCACAGGTTTAAACTGCAAAGTTGGCTGTTCAATTTCACCAGTTTCTCCTGGGAAACCCTATTCAGAGTTGCTATTAGTTGGAACCAAATCAAAGGCACTTAACAAAAACAACTCTCTGGTATGGTGCTGAAGGATAAGCACTGGACTGCTAGCCACAGGTCAATGATTCAAAGTCACCAGCCATTCCTCAGAAACCCTATATAGGGTCACTATGAGTCAGAACCAAGGATTCAAGAGAACTGGTAACAGCAACCACTCTATCATTAAAATCTGTTCACTTTTTCCATCTCTGCTTCCAAACTCAGAATTGAAGGCAATATGTCCTATGTCCTAGATTATTGTAAAACTCTATCACTCTCCAAATAATTCCCACACAGTACCCCTCAATTCCTAATTCACAAACAGAGGCTCTTTCTAAAACTTGAATCTGACCACGTTATAACCTCCTACTAAAATCTTCAAATGGTTTCCTACTACTCTCAGGGATTTCCATTCTTAAATATTTCTCCCAGAAGACATAATAATTAGCTTCTATGTTCCATCATGTGAGGGAGGAGGGAATAGAGGAAGCATGACTTTATGTTCCAGTCAAATAGATCACTCAATCTTAAAACCTCCACATTAAAAACTTCAAAACTCTGTCACCTCCCATTATATATAGGGCCACTGCATTGGGACCCTAGTGTGGCACTGTAGGATAAACACTGGACTGAGAGTCACAAGGTCAGCTATTCAACCCTGCCAGAAACCCTATATGGGGTCATTATCAGTCAGAAATGACTGAGAGCACTTAACAACATCTGTTGTTCTTGTTGTTGTTAGGTGCCATCGAGTTGTGTACTGCACAGCAGAACAAAACACTGTTCTTCTATCTAGTAAGGTGTTTTTAACCAGTAAGTTACATGAGAACAAGAAGATTACCTACATTTTTTATAGAAGATCCCAATAAATGCTGCTTGACTAACTGGTGACCAGTAAGTTAATTGCCACTGAATCAATTCTGTGACCAGTATAGATAGATATATGAAAAAATATGTTCAATTCAGAGAATAAATTCACTTTTCATTTTTCAAATAAAAGATTTATTAGGAAAATAGTCAATCTTATTCAATTTAATATTTTCTACCACTGCTTTCACACGTAACAGCAAAGCTGAGCAGATGCCACAAAACTTGTAGAATATTAAGTATATTTTTAAATATTTATTATTTGCTCCTTGGCTTTTCATGGGAATTTTTTTTACCAATTCCAGGCTAAGGAAATAAAGATAAAAGAGAGAATAAATTACTTTCAGATTTATGAAATTCAGGGAGGGAAGAAAGACCTCTAAACTGCTGATTGAGTGATATTTTCACAGCAAGAAGTGTATCTTCAATTTGCAAGAGATTTACAATTCAAGACTTCCCCTAACTCTTGAGATAAGTAAAGGAAGGCCACAGGAATGCAAGTCATAGCAATAGAACTAATTAATATGCAAAGCATTTTAGCAAGAAGGATAAGAAAAGAAAAGCATGACACAAAAGTTGGGGTGAGTCATCCATTTAAATAAAAGTCCACCATACAAATTCAAAATGAACTCTGAATCATCAAAAGCCATTTGCCAAATTGGTGATCAACAGTAGCAAGTTATAAAAGCCAAACTGAGTATTTGAAGCAGCATAATGCTCTTAAATGGAAAACACAAATCTCCAGTAAGAAAGTATGTCACTGAATTAAATAATGTGACTGTGTTTAAAAACATTTGTTCTTCGACACTTCGGTAAACTTTGTTTGGGGAATCATTCTAAAATTCACAACAGTTTACTGAGAGGCATTTTCTTGAAACTCAGAAAACATTGTGTCGAGAATAGCATTATTATCCTTGCATCAAGACGCTTCCATTATTCACATGTGGAAGGTGATTTGCTTTTCCTCCTAAAAGAAAATGCACAATGGGATGTACATATTAAAATTTTACTAAACCACATTCCATATAAAAAATAATAATCATCTAAAAATATATGCATCCTGGTGTGGCACTGTAGGATAAAGGACTGAACTGCAAGGTTGGTTGACCCACAAGGTCAAACCCACCAGTTGCTCCTTGGAAAACCTGAACATGGTTACTATGAATTGGAACAGACTGGAGGGCATTTAAACTCCTATGTATAAAAATGTCAAAATGATTGTTATAGGAGACAATAAAATTACCATTTACTGACTATAACTGGAGACAAATTATTATAACTGTCAGTGTAAAACGAAATGCAGTAAAAATGTTTGTACAATGCTGTGCACCAGAAAAATAGCATTGCCTAAGGTACATATTAAAGCGATCTTGTGCAGCAGGTTTGCCTAATGCAGTATACTGCCTGATTTCTTCATTGCTGCTCCCTTGACAGTTAATTGTGGGTCCAAGAAAATTGAAATCCTTGACAACAAACTTGTCTCTATTTACCATGATGTTATTGACTGGTACACTGTGAGGATGTTTGTTTTCTCAACATTGAGGTGCAAGCCAGTGGGCTATAGAAAGTGAACATGGTTGCACAGCTCAAATGCCAGGTCATTAAATGGTACATGTAGAAACTATATTGGAGTTCTGATGTGGCACTGTGGATTAATGCTACAAAGCCAGTTTGAACCACAAGGTCAGTGGTCCAAGCTTGGCAATCTTATACAAGGTCGCCTGACTGGAAGAAACTTCACAACAACAAACAACAAATGCTGAGATTGAGGTGGTGTCCTTGAGAAGTACCCAGCTGCTAAAATAAAGTTCAGTGATTTGAATCCACCTGCTGCTCCCCAGGAGAAAGATTTGGCAGTGTGTGCCTGAAAACACTGCATCCTTGGAAACCATATGGGTGCTACTCAGTCCCGTAGGGTACCTAAGAGCTGGAATTGGCATGACAGCAATGAGTTTTATGCTGAGATTAGAGAGATATTTACAAAGGAAAGTAACGATATTCAAAATCATGTTAAAACCCCGTCTGAAATTTAAGTACAAATTTAATTAAGATACTTAAAATAATTTTATGATAATGAATACGACACACAATATTTCCAAAAAGTAAGGCAAGCATATCTACTTATTATGGGTAAGGTATGTTGTTGCTAGCTGTCATTCTGTTAGCTCGAATTCATGACAATGTCTTATGTAACAGAACAACACAAGTCCAATCCTGCACCTTCTTCCTGACTCCAGTCTCTTACTGTGGTCACTGTGTATTTGGAGTCCCTTCCCACTTAGTTGGTGCACCTCCCATCATTATTTGAGACAGTGTGCTGTTGTGATCCATAGCGTCTCGCTGGCACATTTTCAGAAGCAGATTACCAGGTGTCTCTCCTTCTCTGCCTTAGTTTAGACGCTCTACTGAAACGTGTCTACCATGAGAGACACTGCTGGTGTTTGAAATGCCAGTGGCAAAGTTTCCAGCATAATGCATCACAACAAGACAAATAGACAGACATAGTTGGATGTATGCATGTATGTATTCTCTTAGTTAATGGAACTGTAAAACAGCTTCCACTGATTCCTAAGAAAAGACAGAAAAGCATAAAACTGTTTTCCTGCTCTGAAGAAGAAGAAAAAGGAACTCAAATACAAATGACCATTTCTGTTTATTAGGCTTTTTTCTGGCTGCCAGTGACAGTTAATGAAATATATTTTATAAGTTGGCTGGTAGTGATTGATATTCATTTTGATTAATGACATATTTAAACAGGTTCAAAATCATATTTCCTTTATTAATTTTTGACTGGAATTCTTCCTTCTTTATAATTCAGGTCTTACTAATATACTCATACAAACCTATGTCACCAAGGAGCTCTTGGTCATCTGGTAAATGAAAAGATTATCACATTTGAAAATATAGATCTGCCAAAGCCAAAAAAGCCCAGTATCCAAAAATATAAATCCAAAAATATCCCACTGGAAAGACATTTTAGATCTAACAGTACATAAAAGATTAATTAGGTATAACCATACACTTCTGCCAAAATCCATGGGTTACATAAACTAACTTTATTTTTTATGAGGTAAATGGTTATAACTGAAGAAATCCTAAAAGAACTTGCTATATAATCCACAATTATGTAAGATAACTGTGCTTTGCTGAAAAACAGCAGCAGATGAATATAACCTGGAAAAAAAGATGTACTTATAAATAAAGGCATTCAAAGGAAAAGGAGTCAATAAAGGGATTGTATACTGGATTCGTTCTTGAAAAACTGACCAGGAGATAATGATCATGGGCTCATGGACAGCATTCAGCTGAAGACTGGCATGCCTTGTCCATAGGGAACAAGGCATTGGTGGAAAACTCTAAATTATATGGAATACCATGAGAGTTAAAGTTTTACTATTTATACGAATTTAAAGACTGGGATAAATTTTCAGGAAAGATATTTTTTCACACACTTGACAGAGTAGATCAGAATGGGTTCCAAGAGAGAGAGAAAAAAAAAGGTATTTCCCTTGAAACCACAAAAAAAAGACCAAAATCTCAAACTCAAAAATACAATCGACTAAGCGGCAAGTACCAAGCAATACCATTATTTATCCCTGTGTTTTATCCTACTAGCTTCAGAATAACTCTAATTTAGAATAATATTTACAACACAAATAAAACTGAACCCCAAACCCACTGCCCATGGAGTCAGTTCTGACTCGTAGTCACCCTACAGGACAGAAGAAAAAATAGGGTGGTTTAGACAGAAGCAAAAAAAAAGATTCTATCAGAAAATCAGAGGTAACACAGTAGTTTCTGAGTTTCCAGATAACTAATAGAAAGTATAGAGAGACTAGAACAAAAATTTTAAATTATTATAGAAACTTTTCATTTGCTTTATAAAAGCCAATAAAACTTTTGATAGCTGAAAAAAAAATTTAAATATCGTGGCTGAAATTTTGATCAGGCGTCCTGGTGTGGCACTGTAGGATAAGTACTGGGCCATAAGATCAGCTTGAATGGCAAGGTTGGTGGTTCAAATTCACCAGCAGTTCCTTGGAAACCCTATACAGGGCTGCTATGGGTCAGAACCTACTCAACGGCACTTAACAACAACAATGATTTTGATCAACTAGCATAAACACTAGTGTGGTCCTGGTCTGGCTCTGTAGAATAAGCGCAGTAGAAATTTTGATCACCAAAGATGAGCACTGTAGTCTTTGGTGTGATGCTGTAGGGTAAGCACTAGACTGATAACAACAAGGTCAGCAGTTCAAACCTATCATCTGCTTCTCAGAAACCCTATGCTGGGCCACCGTGAGTCAGAACCAACTGGATGCAACTTAACAACAACAACACTAAAGTCACTATCACCCTACTCAATAAAATGGACACTCAGGCAAAGCTTGCTTGTTTTCTGCTGGATCTGGATCATGCATTGGCTTGTCCTCCAACCTCTGGTTCTCTAGACTTGAGCTAGTGGCCTGCTCTATTATCTGCCTGTCTGCCTGCCAGTCCTGCCTGCTGATCTGGGTTTATGTAACCGAGACTCGGCACTCTCCCACCTCGACAATTGAGAGCCATTTCCTTAATATAAACTTCTCTTTATATATATATATATATATACACACACACACACACACATATATTACAAAGAGATATATATATATATATATAACACTTTGTATTATAGATATACAAAATATACATTTATACACAAAATCAGTGAAACATACACTTATGTTTCACTGATTTTGCTTTTCTGGCCTAAGCTTTTCAGATAATATGCTAGGTATTGCTTTTATAGACAGAGAGTTTTTTTTTTTTTTTTCAAAAATCAATGATGGACAACGGTTCTGTCTTTTCCAGAATCTATCCCATACCCATAGACTCTGTATATCTCTCACAATTATCCTAGTTCAAATTATTGCCACCATCTCTCACTCAGTTACTGCAATGGACAACTGGTATACCTGCTTTAATTTCTGTCTCCTCCACTTAGCAACAACAACAACCACTCTTTTAGCCAAAGACCCGGCAGAGGGATTCACATGGAATATAAACATAAAGCAAATAAGTCCTTTACCTGTACAAGCTTTAGAAAAGTTCCCAGTTTAAACAAAAGAAACAAAACAAAACATAGCTCTTCCATGGCTTTCAAGACACTACACAATGAGGCTCTTGTAACCTTTCTGTTCTTACCTCACTAAGTGGTAACCACAGAAACTCAGAAGCTGATCCTCTTCTATGCTACACTTGCATTCTTGCCTTGCCCTTCGTACTTGTTACCAGCTCTTCTTGGAATGACATTTCCCCAGTTTCCATCCATGACTCCTCATCATTGTTATCATTACTATATGGTCCTTGGAGAAGCTTCCTTCTAAATTAACTCTACCCTATTCACACTATCATATTTTCCCAGCATTTACTAGTATCTGATATGTTAAATTTTATCTGTGGTTTTATTTGTTTTTTTTATCTCTCTCACCGCACTCTGAGTAGGACTTAAGCTCCAGGAGCCAAGGAATAGCTTTTGCCTTTATCACCAATACATCTCCAGTCCCTAGAATACTATGAGGCACATAAAGTAAATTTGGGAAATAATATTATCACTCAAAGCAATCTTTATCTTTAATAGTTTAAAGTTTTTAGAAAAGTTTAAAAAAGTAAGAGAATTATGAAGTTTTTTCTTATTTTCTACAGCATTCTATTAAGCAAAATGTTAGGCCTTGTATAATATGGGAATAAAACTCAAAAATACCACTCATCTTTCAGTTTGTCGTACTGTGGTGGCTTGTGTGCTGCTGTGATTCTGGAATTACGCCAACAGTATTTTAACTACAAGCAGGTTGGACAAGGTTCAGATACACTTCCA
>NW_006408637.1:1696073-1698186 GCF_000296735.1 Chrysochloris asiatica | reverse complement strand
TCTGTGAGTTGTAACTGACTCCACCACACACCACCACCACCATAGGAAGAACAGAAGCTCTGGTCTGACCCTGAGGGTTAATGCGCTAGGCTGCAAAGTTGGCTGTTAAAGTTCACCAGCGACTCCATGGAAACCCTATACAGAGTCACTATGGGTCAGAACGCAGCACTTAACAACAACAATAGGAAGACCAGTTAATAAAACCATTATTCAAATTTACACACCAAACACAGAAGCCAGTTGATGATCAAGTTGAAGAATTCTACCAATTTCTTCCATCTGAAATTGATCAAACATGTAATCAGGATATAGTGTTAATTACTGGTAACTGGAATACAAAAGTTGGAAACAAAGAAGCAAGATCAATGATAAACAGTACCAGTTTTGAAAGCCAAAATAAGTATTTGAAACACATAATGTTCTTAAATGGAAAAAAACAAATCACCAGTAAGAAAGTATGTCACTGTCTTAAAACCTGTGATTGTGCTTAAAAATTTGTTCTTCACAACTTCAGTAAACTTTATGCTTGGAGATCATTCTAAAATTCACAAACGTTTACTGAGCGGCATTTTCTTGAAGCTCAGAAAACACTGTTTTGAGAATAGTACTATTATCCTTGCACCAATGGGTTCAGTTGGTGGAAATATGGTCTTGATGATAGAAATGCTGCTGATGCTACCATGACAGAATTCTACAAGATGAAGGACTTCTTAATTACAAATACCTTTTTAAAACAACATAAAAGATGACTATGCACGCACATGGATAACCAGATGGGATACACAAAAACCAAATTGACTACATCTGTGGAAAGAGACCGTGGAAAAGCTCTATATTATCAGCCAAAACAAGAGCAGGGGCAAACTGGAACTGACTATCAATTGCTCACATGTGGTTCAGACTGAAGCTAAAAAATATTAAAGCAACCCCACAAGAACCAAAATATGAACTTGAATTATATGAACAAAATATTAACTTAGAAATCACCTCAAGGACAGACTTGATGAATTAAACACTGATGACCAAAGACCAGAAGAGTTGTGGGAGGACATCAAGAACATAATACAGGAAGAAAGCAAAGGTTATAAGAAGACAGGAAAGAAGAAAAATAACAAAATCAATGCCAGAAGAGACTCTGAAACTTGCTCTCTAATGTAGAAATGCTAAAGCAAATGGAAGAAATGAAGAGGTAAAAGAGCTGAATAGAAAATTTCATAGGGTAGGTCCAGAACACAGTCAAATATTATAATGAAATATGTAAAGATCTAGAGTTAGAAAACCAAAAGGGAAGAACATGCTTAGCAAAAGGGAACTGAGGAGAAAAATTCAAGCCTTGACTTGCAATCTTGTAGGAGTCTGTGGACAAAACAATCAACGATGCAGAAAGCATCAAAAAAAGATGGAAGAAATACACAGAGTCACAGTACCAAAAAGAAATGATCAATATTCAACCATTTCAAGAGGTAGCGTAAAGCCAATGATACTGAAGTAAGAAGTACAAGGTGCACTGAAGGCACTGGCAAAGAATAAGGCTTCTGGATTTGATGGGATACAGATTGAAATCTTTCAACAAAGTGATGCAGCATTGGAGGCACTCACTCATTTGTGCTAAGAAATATGGAAGACAGCTACCAGACTAACGGATTGGAAAGACCAATATTTGTGCCCATTCCAAAGAGAGGTGAAAGGAATGTGGAAATCATTGGACAATATAGCATTAATATCAAATACAAGTAAAAGTTTGCTAAAGATAATTCAAAAATGACTGCAGCAATACATTGACAATGAGCTGCCAGAGGTTACTGTCAGATACAAACAAAGAAAAAGACATGTAACAAAGGATATCATTGCTGAGGTCAGGTGCATCTTGGCTGAAAGCAGACTACCAGAAAGATGTGTTTCTGTGTTTTATTGACTACACAAAGTCTTTTAATTGTGTGGATCATGACAGGCTGTGGACAATATTGTGGAGATTCCAAACAGTTAATTGTGCTCCTGTACATAAACCAAGAGTCAGTTGTTTAAATAGAAGAAGGGAAAACTGAATGGTTTAAAATTTGGAAAAGTGTGCACCAGGGTTTTATTCTTTCATCATATTTATTCAATCTGTATG
>NW_006408637.1:1676465-1695395 GCF_000296735.1 Chrysochloris asiatica | reverse complement strand
TTAAAACTAGGAAGATGCCCAATGAGGTGGACTGGCACAGTGGCAGCAGCAGTGAGCTCAAGTGTAGCAATTATTGTGAAGTTGGTGCAGAATTGGGCAATATTTCATTCTGTTATGTATAAAGTCGCTATGAGTTGGTACTGACTCAATGTCGCCTAACAACAACACCACGAAAAATACAGATTTGGCTGAAGTAAACTAGGTCATAAGCTTCATTAGTAAAATCTAAAACCAAAGGTCTTCATGGCTCTGATCACATGTGTGAATAGACAGAGGGAAAAAAAGAAGGAAGTGGGATTAGATGTTTTTAGAAAAGAAAGCAAAGTCAGGAGGCTGGGAAGAATGCCAGTTATGAGCTTACTCCCACAGAGTTTCCTATCTCACAAGACAACCATCCTCAAGAGAACTGCTGGTTAAAGTCCTCTCAACAGCTATTTTCTGGAAATCAGCAGAGAGACTAATTATTAGAAGCATCTCTCCCCACAGATAAACTACATTCTTCCTCATTCCCAATCAATAACTGAGTCTTCATAACTCCCTCAGTAATTTTGCCTCTTCTGCATTTTAAAGAAAATTCTTGACTATGCATGCATACAATAAATGCACAGTTGTGGAATAAAACTGTTAGTCAAGTATATGGAATAAAGTTTCTTACTAGAGTCCTTTGATTTCTTGTTTTGTGTTCATTTTAGGAGGAAGGGTGGTAGTACAAAAGTAGAACAAAGCCAATGAAAAAATTAGGAGAAACTGCAATAATATAGAGTTCATGTGCAGACTACTAAAATATTTTATTTATGTTTTGCTTACTTTTCACTGTCCACTCTATTCTTAGCTACTCTACAAATGCACATTGCTGGAAGGGAGCTAGCAGTATGGAAAGAGGAGGAGCAAAATAAACAACCAAGTTAGTTGACTGAACAAAGAAGAAGATGATTTTCCTATTTTTTGTTGTTGTTGTTGATTATCTTAATTCCATATTTATTGGATGCTAATGCTGTTTACTTCTGAGCATTTTATTATTTATTATAATTCCAACTTGCCAAATTGATGTGCCTTCAGAAAATAGCTCTACCACATTTTTATCCCATTTTAATTCTCTCCATTTCTCTACAATAACACATATCTCTCAAAGAGGAGAAGTGGGGGATAATCAAATTACCCATTTCTTCCCATAAGAGAAAAAGGTCTACCTAGCATTGGGGGTTTAGTGGTAGAACTCTTGCCTTCATGAGGGAGACTGTCAATGTACCTCATTTGCAGCTACCACCTACAACCTGTCCCTCAGTGGAGGCTGGTATGTTGCTCTGATGCTGAGCAGGTTTCAACAGAGCTTCTAGACCAAGATGAACTAAGAAGAATATGATTTATTTATTAAAAGTTCTAGTGATCTACTTCTGAAAATCAGCCAATGATCACAATTGTCAGATCAGCAACTGATCATGGGAATGGCACAAGGTGAGTTCATTGTTTCATTCAGATGTATGGTGCTAGGACAGCTAACAACAACAGCAATGGTTAGCTGCCATGTCATTAAGAAAAAATTTCAGCAGGAAAAAACAATCAAAAAGAAAATCTTGTGAAGACAGCTTCACAAGATATAGCAATCCTGGGGAATTTTCTTTCAAATGAAAAGTATCAAGAAGATCTTCAGACAAGATGGCGGACTAGGCAGATGCACTGCACAGACTCTCTAAAACAAAGATACGCGAGACTAAACAAAACAGATACAGATGAAAATCCTGGAACCCTGAACTTCTGAGGAAAGATTAAATTAGAGGATTGAGTTATTGCTGAGAGAAGAAGCTGAGTAGGGACAGCAAGGAAGGGAGACTGACTGGTGAAGAGATGGCCAGGCTAGGTGCAAGCATCTAGAACTTCTGTGAGCAGAGGTTGTGACATATGGAGGCCTGGCAGAACAGATTCACACAGACAATGGGAAAGGAGTGATTCCTTTTCTTTCATCTCACGCTCCCCTGGTGAACAGAGGTGTGACCAGTTCCTACCCTTATACACCCTCTATGCAGAACCTGCTCCCCAGGAGTTCAGTGCTGTGTGGTTGTACTGCTTTAGTGCCTGGATTCAGGTGGCTTGTCTCCAGACACAGAGAAACTGACTAGCCAGCAGACCAGCATTAGTGCAGCATAAGCCTTCATAATGCCAGTCACCCTGCCCCTAGCTGCCTTGTGGTTCTAACAGACAATGAAAGCAGCTCCATCAAGGATGTCCACAAACTGCTTTCAGATTGAGTACCCTGCATTGATAATACCTATGTCTCTAGGAACTCCCCCATTTGGGAACAAACCCCCAGCATCCTCCTTGTGAGTGCCTTGGATGGCAGGAGCCCTCAGAGTTTCCTCTTCTCTGGTTCCAACATTTGCACTGTTTTTTGTTCATTTGTTTGGTTTGGTTTTCTCCTTTTGTTGCTCTGTTACTTTTGTTTGTTTCTTCTTCTCTTTCCATTCCCTTGAATTTTATTTACTCTGTTTTTCCTTCTTTTCTTCTATTTCTCATGTCCCCTCTTTTTTTGTCCCTTTTAATCTTTCTATATTACTCTTTTATCATCTTCACTCAACCCTGGTCTTTTTGCGTGTTGCTTTTTAAAAAAAAATTCTTCCTTTATTTTTCTATTCTGTAGCTCAATTTTCCGGTCCCTCTTTTCTCTTTTTAGTTATTTCATATTTTTTATCTAGCTGCTACCTCTTTTTATTTCTTTGTTCTCCTTTATTATTTTCTCTTTTCATTGCTGATTGTTTGCTTGTTTATTGTTTTGTTTTCTTGTGTGTGTCTGTGGCGGGTTTTATCTTCCTTCCCACGTGACAGACGATAACCATGTCCATGCAGCCCAGTCACAACTTTACTCTCTGCAGCTTTATCCAATGGACAAGAGTGAATACCACCTCATAATCAAATTACCCATTTCTTCCCATAAGAGAAAAAGGTCTACCTTTTTGCAACAATAGACAGCAGCGAACACCAGCCACACACATTCCAAACTGATGTGTGTGGAAGGTGAAGGTAGAATAGTGCCTGAGTTTCATTCTCTAACTACACCCACAGGAGACATTTGCTGACAGCCTAAGAAAGCATCAACATATAATCAATCATAAATTAAAGACAAATACAACACCACAATGCCACAAAGACAATAGACAAGTTTAGCTCACAAGAAGAAGCGAGAGAGAATGGCTCAAACAAATAATCAAGATGCACGTTCAGAAAACATTTCTGATGAAGAAAACACAATACAATTAACTGAAAAAGAATGTAAAAGAATGATATTTAGGTACTTTCAAAGGATTGGCAAGGAGAACACAGAAAAACTTCAAGCAAATTCAGGAAAATACTGCAAGAACAGAAAAATTAATACAAATTTTGAAATAATAAAAAATCTGCATTTTAAAATTTAAAAGATTAACACTAATATTTCAGAAATGGAAAATACATTAAGAGAGCAAAGGTGTAGATTCAAACTAAATTAGTAAACTTGAAGATAAAGCTCTCAATACTAGTATACTAGAAGAACAGTCAGAAAAAAAGAATAAAAATATCCAAAGAAAGTCTAAGAATTATGTGGGACACCATAAACAGTAAAAACTTGCAGTTGATCACAATTCTAGAACAGGAAGAGCAATAAAAACTACAGGGAAAATTGTCAAAGAGATGCTGGAAGAAAACATCATGAAAGAAGAGAAGATAACCACTCAAGAAGCATGAACAAACCTCAAAAATTATATGTTGTTGTTGTCAGGTGCCATCGAGTCCGAATCCACTGAGATTAAATATATCACAACACCACCTAGAACTCAATCCAGATATAGAATTATTTAAAGTAAAACAAACCTACAAGACTAAAATATGGAACCAGAGATATCAATTTATAATGACATCAACTACAAAGCAAAAAGGGGAAATAGTAGAGATACAGATCTTCCAAATGGCAAGGAAGTAGATTTCAAGATAAAACAGAATGTTTTAAATGACAAAAAATATATGTATATTACAGGGTAATCTCAAAGAGTATCAATATACCTTCACATCAAAATAAATAAGAGGGACATCAGAAAGATTTAATACAGATTGTCACAACAGCAATGAACATGAAAGAAAACCCACAAACAAAATTAATTTAGTGCAGAAAATTATGTAGAGCAGAGAAACTAGCACAAATACACATAGCAAAATGACAGCAATCAATTCATACCTATTGATAACAACACTAATTATAAATGGATTAAGTGTACCAGCAAAGAAACAGAGTACCAGAATGGATAAGAAAAGAGTATCCTTCAATAGCTGTCTACAAGAGACACATCAAAAATATGGAGTCAGCCTAAATACCTATCAAAAGAAGAATGGTTAAACAAACTTTGTTATATACACACAATGGAAAACTATACAATGTTGAAGAATAACCATGAATCTGCAAAACACCTCACAATAAGGATGAATCAGAAGGACTTTATACTGACTGAAATTAGTCCATCACAAAATAACAAATATTGTATGAGACCACTTTTGTAAAAAGAAAAGGAAGGTTTTCTTGATACAAGAAACATTCTGAGATATTTACTGGGCAGAGGGGGAAGGTAAATCATTTAAAAGCCGGAGAGTATTCACTTGTTGACATGGCTGATGGGGCAGGCAATATACAACAAGAGGGAAGTTGACAAAGGAAAGATGAAGGCAGCGGGAAGCACAGGGAGGAATGTAAGAGTTAAACTTGAACAGAGGTAAATACTGTTAAATGATAATACATGGAAGGGATAACAATCATTGTAATGAAGCAAAGTATATGATTTGTTGAATATAAAACTGATTATCTACTCTGTAAATTTTCACTGAATTAACAATAATCATGTGACCACTGATTTACTTTCATAATCCTGACGTGATCAAGGAAGACCACAGATTATAATGGGTTTAAAAAAAAAAAAAAGAAGAAGAAGAAGAAAAAAAACAGGCAAATATATACACTTTATAATTTACTACCACAACTTAACCTCAGTCAGGGTTCATTTTCATCATCCTTCAGAAATCATCATTATTTCACCTCCTTGCTCTAAAGCGTATGTATTCAAAAAAGCTGATGCAGAAAAAGGGATGCATTGGAAGCAATGGAATAAATGTTAACTAACCTGTATGGAAGAGAACTCATTATTCTGCTGACAAACACGGGGACCCACACAACAGAGTCAATCAGACCTTAAGAGAATTCTTATACATCAAGTTTTTAAAATATATACTTGTCACAATCTATGTCACAAATGTACCACATACCTGAGAAAGATTAGCAATACTCTGGCTTGAAAATGAAAATCCAGCTGTACTGACACTCGTTATTAATTATGAATATGCCTTTTGAAGGACTGTTCCACAGTATGAACTCTCTTGTTGAATGGGAGCTGGGGGAGAGAGCAGATAAGGCTGCTTCATGTCAATATTTCAGACATAACTGAGCTGTGAATGTACTGAACTCGCATGCTAGAGCAGCAATCTGGAATGGAAAGCAGAGGTCCACTGGGAGCAATGATCTTGCCCTGTGGATTTGCATCTGAAAGAATATTTATGCACCTGCAAAGTCAGAAATACTGACTTAGCACAACTTTAAAATGATTAGCAATTTAAGGATGTTAGAAAACTGTCAAAAGTAATGTGTTTTAGAAAAGGAAGGCTGATCAAATATATGGAAGTAATTAAGAAAACTCAGTAAAAAGAAAACACAGAAACAGATATATTGAGTTACTGAGAAAAAGGAGGCAGGTTATCACAATTTTGCTTTATAAATTATAGGGTGACTGGGAAGACATACCACAGCTGCTCTTTCTAGTGCAAACTGCCTTACGTACAGAAGCAAATTCTCCTACTTACATCAAATGGAGCTGAAATTGATTGGGCATTCTGATTACAGGGTTCCCTGAAGCAGTCACTAAAAGGAAGTAGAAGGCCCATGGCAATGATTCTGGAGCAGAACTTCTCTGCTTCTTCTGGCTGTGCGTTCTCCTGCTGGCTAAACAACTTCTCCAGCAGAGTTCGCCCTGGGGAAGAAACACAATCATTAGAAGAGAACACTGGCAGATCACCTAGCTCAAAACACTCCCAAAGGAGCCCAGTTGGGTAAACACAGCAAGAGAGCAAGGTGTTTCCAAGGTTACCGACATGCTGCCCAAAGAGAAACCTCTCAAACTCAGCGAGAAAAACAAACTTAGAGCCTGGGGTCTGAGATGTCATATATGAAGGGCAGACCTAGTTTACTCCCAGTCCCCAAAACACCTCCTGTACCAGGAGAAAATATATCACATTAAAAATTATACATCTCCTTACATCTGAAGAAGTGTCGTATCCTTTTGGATTTAATTGCTCATCTTCCTCCTTCTCTGCATTTACCCTGCAGATAGTTATCTGAAGACACAGAGTTGACTCTAAAACAATGTGGTGGTAAGGGTCTCAACTTTCACACATTCAAAATTTTATGTATAATCCCCTCTGTATACAGGGTAGATACAGAGGGGCAACTTAGACATTGGCTACCTAAAATGAGGGGGCGATAAAGACATGAAGTGACTGGCTTACAAGTTTTCAAGAAGGAGTTTAGTTTCAGAGTGTGCAGGGGAAGGTAGACTCCCCCACTGAATAGTTTTCGTCTTGTTTAGGTAGGTCTGGTGAAAGGAGACGGGGATAAGATTCTTATGATTCAACCGTGAGTAATTGTTATTATGACTAATTGTGACTGTCACAATTGTAAAGGTAGAAGTTTTGTAACATAAAGAGGAGAGTAGTTAATCTTCAATTCCAGGGACAGAGGACCCTGTGACCATCAAGGGAGAAGAGCATAAGCATATCCATAGAAGTCTAGGTGTGGCTCTGTGGGATAATGCATTATACTAAAAAGTCATTCGAACTACAAGGTCGATGGTTCAAGCTCACCAGTCACTCCTTGGAAACCCTATACAGGGTCATTATGGGTCAGAATCGACTCAACGGCCCTTAACAACAACAACAACAACAACATCCATAGAAGCAGTGACACCAGAGATGAGGACGTGGAGAGATAGAGCAGCTGAGGACTCTGGACCCATGGAAAGAGAAAGGCTGTTTGCTGGGGGCCAGGAGGCAGGCTTGCAGAATGTGCCTTTTGGTTGTTTAAATGATTATATATTACTGAATGTTTTTATGTACATCAAAAACAACAATGAGAATAGAAGCCAATACTGATGAATGATGATGCATGGAGGGGACTGTAATCATTGCAATGAAACAATGATATAAAGCCAATGCTCTCCCATGTAAATTATCATTCACTTCACACACACACACAAAAAAAAACTTTTAAAAAATTTAAAAATAATTTTTAAAAATTTTATGTATAACATAAAACTTAACTCCCTCAAAACTACTAGGAGCCTACTATGGACCTGAAGTTTTAACAATAACAAATAATCGATTAAAACTTGTAGTTTGTATGTTCTATGTATTATATGTTGGATCTTGGCTAAAAGTAGAGGGTACCAGAAAGCAGTTTGCTTGTGCTTTACTGACTATGCAAAAGCATTCGACTGTGTGGATTCTAACAAACTATGGCTAACAATGAAAATAGTGGGCATTCCAGAACACTTAAATGTACTCATGAGAAACCTGTACTATGCAAGAGTCACTCATTGGAACAGAACAAGGGGATACTAAAGGGACTGAAATCAGGAAAAGTGTGTACCAGGGATGTAACCTTTCACCATACTTATTCAATCTGTATGCTGAGCAAATAATCCAAAAGGGTGGATTATTTGAAGAACATGACATCAGGACTGGAGGAAGACTCATTAACAACCTATAATATGCAGATAACACAACCTTGCTTGCTGGAATCGAAGACGACTTGAAATACTGATTAAGATCAAAGACTATAATTTTTAATATGAAATGCACCTCAATGTAAAAAGAAAAACCCTTACAATTGTACTAATAAATAACATCATGATAAATCAAGAAAGATTGAAGTTTCAAAGACTTCATTTTACTGGACCCCACAATCAACACTTATGGAAGGAGCAGTTAAGAACTCAAACTACAGGACGGAACCGCGTGGGTCAAAGCAAGGCTGTGAGCCGGTGGTTCGGTGAGCCGGTGGTTTTGTGCAGCGGAGGCCGAGGCCATGGGAACTAGGTGGGGAACGGCTCCGCAGCATCATCTTTGCAAGGCGCCACTGCGAACCTGCCTGACTGAATATGGCGGAACCCGGTGAAGAACAACGCAGGCAGACAACTGCCACGACCCAGAACGGACATGAGGCCGCCCCTGAAGGCGTATCGCCAGTCAGGTCTGCCACTGCCACCGCAACTATGACTGGGACCAGCACCCATAGAATGGTTCCAAGGAGACCAGATCAACGCCAGCAAGAACGAGGAGGACGCGGGGGTGGGGGATGGGGGTGGGAAAGTTTGTTGGTGGCCTGAACTGGGACACCAGCAAAAATGACCTAAAACACTATTTTACCAAATTTGGAGAGGTCGTTGCCTGTACAACTAAAATGGATCCTAATGCTGGAAGGTCAAGAGGGTTTGATTTATCCTCTTCAAAGACACTACCAGTGTGGAGAAGATTCTAGACCAGAAGTAGCATAGGCTGAGCGGCCAAAAAGGCCATGGCCATGAAGAAGGAGCCAGTGAAGAAAATCTCTGTTGGAGGTCTGAATCCTGAAGCCACTAAGATCAGGGAGTACTTTGGCGACTTTGGGGAGATTGAGGTCACTGAGTGTCCCATGGATCCAAAGTCAAACAAAAGACGAGACTTTGTCTTTATCACTTATAAAGAAAAGGAAGCTGTGAAGCAGGTTTTGAAGACAAAGTTACACACTGTCATTGGAGGCAAGGGTGAAATCAAGGTAGCCCAGCCCAAACCGAAGCCGTGGCAGTGGTGGTGAAAGTGATGGTCAAAATGATACAAATTACAGGAAAAACCAGAGATGCGGTGCCCACCAGAATAACAACAAGCCATACCTGAGGCGGCAGCAGGCAAGACGCGAATGACAGCACCGCTCGTTTGGAGATCGGTGAATACAATTATGTAACTGGCAAACTTTCTATGGCCTGTGCATCTTATTTTAAAATTTCCCCCCTGGAAATTTTATTTCCAGAGCTGTTTCCAGAGCTCTGGTTGTGTTAGCAGCATCCTGGGCCTATTTTATTACCAGGTGCCCTAGAAGCAGATTGGAGGGTCTGCACCCAGTCTGCCGCTCTATAGCTCGGGCCTGTGGACCCTGGTGTTAAAGAATAAAACTGTATGTTAGGAATCCAGTGTCACCTTTTCTCCACCTTTTAATTTTATATTATTTGTGTCATACATTTCCTACAATGGAAGTTTTAATTTTACTGTACTTTTTGGTACCTTTTGGGAATCTAATGTATTGTAGGGTATTTTACTCGTGTCCTGATTTTGCCACGACCTGGATATTGAAGCTATCCAAGCTTTTGTAATAAAAATTTAACATCCCCCTTCCCCCAAAATAAAGAAAGAAATCAAACTACACTTTGCATTAGGCAAACATGCTGCAAAAGACCTCTTTAGAGTATTAAAGAGCAAAGATGGCTCTTTGAGGACTAAGATGAGCCTGATCCAAGTCTTGGTAATTTCAAATGCCTCATAGGCATGTGAAAGTTAGTAAACAAATAAGGAAGACTAGAAGAATAGATGCATCTGAATTAGAGAGTTGAAGAATATTGAAAGTACCAAGAACTGCCAGAACAAAGAAATCTGTAAAGGAAAAAGTACAGCTGAATGCTCCTTGGAAGTGAGAACTGGGAGACATCATCTCTCTAACTTTAGACATGTTGTTAGAAGGGATCAGTCCCTGGAGATACACATCATGCTTGTTAAAGTGTAGGATCAGTGAAAAAGAGAAAGACCCCAACAAAATGAATTGAGAGAGCTACAACAACAGTGAGCACAAACATTAACAATTTTGATTATGGTACAAGACTGGGCCGTGTTTCATTCTGTTGTGCATATGGTCACTAAGTCGGAAGCAGCTTACCAGCACCTTACAACAACTAATGTATTTTATACTGGACCCAATGTGATAGGTAAGGTTTGTGTCACCTTACCTGAGTCAGGATTCTCAGTGGCTTGACATATGAGAGGTAGTTAACCCCCATAATGCGATCTAATATAATGTAATCAGCTCCATGATGAGGTTTGATATGAACAACCAATCAGTTGAAAGGAAGCTTCCTTCCAATATAAGGGACACTCAGGCAAAGCTTGCTTGCTCTCTTCTGGTTCTAGATCTTGCCTCTGGCTTGTCCTCCTACCTCTAGTTCTTTAGTCTTGAACCAGTGGCCTGCTCCATTACCTGCCAATCCTGGGACCAGCATACCTGTTGTCTGATTTGCAGATCTTGGTTCATCAACCCTGCAACTACATGAGTCAGAAGCTTCCAGTCTGATCCACAGACTTGGGACAGACAAACTGTGTGAGCCATTTCCTTGATATCAATCTCTTTAGATATACAAGGGTGAGTCAAAACTTAGCCACACGCCAGTTATACTGAAATGCCCATTCACAGATGATGACAACATTGAGCGCACATGTGAAATGATTCTGTCGAATAGATGAGTGACAGTGGATTATGTGGTAAATCAATTGCAAATCAGTCCTGGCTCTTTGTTCTTCTGTCAGGTAGTGACGCTTTCAATATTCTTTGCCGGCACCATAATTCAAATACATCGATATTTCCCAATTCATAGTCTAGTTTTCACATGCACAAGATGTGATTGAAATTACCATGGCTTGGGTCAGGCATACCTTGGTCCTCAAACTGGTATCTGTACCCTTTAACACAATACAGAGGACTTTTGTAGCAGATTTGCTTAACGCAATATTTCATTTGATTTCTTGACACTGTTGACACGAGTACTGATTGTGAATGTAAGCAAAATGAAGGCTTGGAAAATATCAATCTTCTCCCCATTTGTTGTTGTTGTTATTGAGTGCCATCAAGTCAGTCTGACTCATAGCAACCCTGTACAGTGTTTCTGAGGAGCAGCTGGTGGATTTGAACTGCCAACCTTGTGGTTCATAGTCCAGTTCTGATCCAACAGTGCCACACCAGGAATCCATTTATCATGATGTTATTTATTGGCTCAGTTGTGAAGTTTCATTACAATTCAGTGTAATCCACAATAATGGTTATAACCTTTGATTCTCATCAGTCAGTATTTCAAGTCCTGCATATTCCAGGGTGTTAATGAGTTTCCCTCCAATACTGATGCAATGTTCTTCTTCATACAACTCAGCTTCTTTGATTATTTGCTCAGCATGCAGATTGAGTAAGTATGGAGAAAGGACCCAACCATGACAACATATGATTTTAAGCCATCCAGTATCCTTTTATTCTGTTCTGAAGATTGCTTCTTGGACTATATATAGGTTCCAAACGAGCAAAATTATGTGTTCTGGAATTCTCATTCTTTGCAATGCTATCTATAGTGTGTTATGATCCACACAGTAAAATGCCTTTCCTAGTTAATCAAGCAAAAGCAAACATCGTACTGGTATATTCTACTTTCAGCTAGTATCTATCTGATGTCAGCAATGATAACCCTCATTCAAAGTCCTCTTTTGAACATTAGTTTTGAATCCTTGGTAGCTCCCTGTCTGCAACAGTTTTTTCATTATCTTCAGCAAAATTGTACTTGCATGTTATAGTAATGACATTGTTTGATGATTTCCTCATCCCATTGGGTCACCTGTCTTCAAAATGGGCACAAATATGAATCTCTTCCAATTGTTTAGCCAGGTAGCTGTCATTCAAATTTTTGGCACACTCCAGTGAGCACGTCCAGCACTACATTAATTTGTTGAAATATTTCCACTTATAGTCCATCACTTTCTGGAGCCTGGTTTATCACCAATGCCTTCAGGTAGTTTGGACTTCTTCCTTCACTATTATCAGTTTTTGAGAATATGATGCCTCTTGAAATGCTTGAACATGAAGCAATTCTTTTTGGTACTGCAACTCTATGTATTCCTTCCATCTGATTTTGACGCTTCCTGTATCATTCAATACTTTGCCCACCACTTGTTGTTAAGTGCCATCGAGTTGTTTCTGACCACGTAAAGGGTTTCTGAGAAGCATCTGGTAAGTTTGAACCTCCGACTTTGTGGCTCGAACCAATCTGGCAGTCCAGTGCTTATCCTACAGTGTCACACCAAGATTCTAACTTTGCCCATATAATCCTTCAATATATTGTAAATCAAGTTAATTTTTTCTTCAACTCTTTCAGCCTGAAAAGTGCTTGAGCATGTTCTTCCCTTTTGGTTTTCTAGTTCCAGGTCACTGAACATTCATTATTGTTGCAGACCGTGTAAGACTGGTCAGAGGTTCGAGGCCGTATAGGCCTGAGTATAACAGATCTAGCCACTTGGCAGTCAATGGCAAATTGTTTTTCATCTTAATATTCAGTTACATGCATTAATTTAATATAAGAAGCCCTTGATATCCACAGATAAATGTGGATATCCACAGAAAATGTATTTTCCTAAAGCCCAGACTATAAAGGTTGCAAGATCAAGCCTTCCTCCAAAAGATTAACTAAAAACATCTTAGCTACTTCACAGTTTTTTGTTCTACAGACAAAAAAGCCATCCTCCCTAATCCTTTTCCAGGTGCAGCCCATTCACCTGATCTGGAGTCCTCCTGCAGACCTGGCTCAGGAAGCCGAAACAGCGGGACTCCGCCCAAGCTTTTGTCTTTATCTCTCACCTTCCCCCAACTATGCTCAGGGGCTATAGATATGTTAATTGGGCCTGAGAATCCAAGTTGCTGGCCTGGGATTCGAACCAGCGAAGTATGATGTAAAGTTACCTGAATGTCTGGAAAAGTACTGATGTTAGCTGTACCTTGCCTAAGTCCCTCCCAGCTTGGTGTGAAGCTCCTCCCCTAAATAAAAGGAAGGCACAGAATGAATCCAGGTGCATTACGACTGGCAAGGCATGCATTACAGCATGCAGGGGGCACAGTCCAGCCTTGCAACCATACTGCCTGTTTAGCTAAGATGTTTACTATGCAGGATATTACGGCCTTTGTGGCTGAGATGTTTGCAATGCAGGATCTGCCTGATGCCAGTCCAGCATTCACTCTGGTTTCGGAGTGTCTCTTTGTCTCTCTCTTTGTTTCCTTCTGTGTATTCTTGATATATCTTTACCGCCGTCAGGTATCTCCTCCTCATGAACCAAACCCCTATGTCGAGGCAGGTCCCCGACACATTATCATACTTTGTTATCCCAAGCTGCGCTTGGAATTTTCTATTCAGCTCTTTGACTTCATTTCTTCCAGTTGCTTAAGCTCCTCTATATTTAAGAACAAATCTGACAGTCTCTTCTGACATACATTTTGGTGTTTTCTTTCTTTCTTGTCTTTAGTGACTTTTTGTTTGCGTCCTGTATGTTTTCTTTATGCCATTCCACAACTCCTCTGCTCTTTGGTCATTAGTATTTAATGCACCAAAGCTGTCCTGGAGACGCTCTATAAATTCAGGTGGGATATACTCTCAAAGTCGTATTTTGGCTCTTATGGACTTGCTTTAATTTTCCTTAGCTTCAGCCTGAACTTGCAAGTGAGCAATTAATGATCTATTCCATAATCGGCTCCTAGCCATGGTTTGACTGATAGTGAGCTTCTCTATCACCTGTTGCCACCGGTGTAGTCAATGTTATTCCTATGTTTAAGTACAGTTAAGTCAGTTTCAACTCATGGTGAGCCTGTACATGGTTTCCGAGAAGCATCTGGTGGGTTTGAACAGCCAACCTTGCAGTTAGAATTCCAGTGGTTATTCTACAGTGACACATCACATAAAGAGCCACAGTTAATGTTATTGAAAATAAAAGTTATTCGCAGTGAATAAGTTGTTAGCCTTCCAAAGTTCTATCATGTGATCTCTAGCATCATTCCTGTCACTGAGGTCATATTTTCCATCTATTGATCCTTCCTCTTTATTTTCCGCATTTGCATTCTGATCACCAGTACTTAGCAATACATTTTGATTGCATATTTGATCTATTTCAGATTAAAGAAGGTGGTAGAATTCTTCAATGCCTTTTTCATCATTGGCTTTAGTGTTTGGTGTGTACATTTGAATACTATTCATCTCATCTGGTCTTCCTCATAGGCATATGGATATGATCATATCATAGAAAGCATTGTACTTCAAGATTGATCTGGAAAAGCTCTTAATTCATCTTCTATCTGCCTTTCCTGGCATAGCAAGTCATATGACTGCCTGATTTAAAATGGTTAATATCAGAACATTTTAACTCACTAATGCCTAGAATATCAATTTTATGTGTTCCATTTCATTTTGACCACTTTCAGTTTTCCAATATTTATACTTCGTACAATCCCCATTCTGATTAATAAATGTCTCTAGCTATTTTTGTCTCATTTTGACTTGTGCCCCTTCAGCAAATAAAGGTCCTGAAAGTTCTACTGCATTCACATCATTAAGGTCACCTCTATGTTGAGGAGGCATCTCTTCCTCAGTCATATTTTAAGTGTCTTCTGATCTGAAGGGTTCACCTTCTGGCCCTATGTTAGATAAAGTTCTCTTGCTATTTATTCATAGGCTTTCAGTGGCTACCTTTCAGAAGTGGTTCCCTTCCCCTTCTTCCTACTCTGTATTTAAAATACCAGTGGCATAACTTCCAACATCCACAGCAATATAAAATCTATCACAGTATGACAAATTGACAGATGAGATGAGTGGTGTGTATTAAAATAAGAGACAAACAAAACTTATTACATACCACTGGAGAATGCTAGTGTACTAATCATTACTGATATTTAAAAAAAAAAAAAATACATAAATGGGAATTCATTATAAAAGGGAACTTCCAAAAGTTCATGGAAAAATGGAATTGAAAGATGATGGAAGCCCCCTCCTATAAACAACGAAGCATTTCTCCTGCCTTTCCAGTCTAAACTATATTGCAAGTTAAATAACATGGTGGTGGTGGTGGTGGTAGTATGCTAGGGAGTCAGTTCCGACTCACAGTGATCCTGCATACGGTGTCTGAGGTTGTATATCTTTACAGAAGCAGAAAGACTCATCTTTCTCCTGCAGAATGGCTGTAGTTTCAAACTGCTAGCCCTGAGGTTAGCAGCCTGACTCATAACTACTGTGCTACCAGAGCTCCTTAAATAACATGAACCTAGTGAATAAGTGTTTTATTTTGTTGTGCACAGGGACTCTGAGTCAATACCAACTGGATGGCACTTAACAACAAGTGAATAAAACAAAGTTTTTTCATAAAGAACAATTCCAACCAAAAATGCAAAAGAAATGCCAGAATTATAAAAACATTATTATATATTTAAACTGGGGAGAATGAACTAACCTGAAGCCTTCTAAAGTCAACTAAGCACTGCTTAACTATAAGGCCTGGATGAGCCCAAGAAACCGGCTCCCTCTGGCAATCCCTCCTTTCAAGCCATCCCCACACAGACACTTAATCCAGAGCAGCCAACAACTCCAAGTCCCCAACTCCACTTTTCACTCATATAGCTATTTCTAGGCTGGGAGGCATTAATAACACTATCAAATGAAAATATCCCTAAATTAAGAATAGCCAGTTATTGAAACCTTCACTTTACTTAATATTTTCATGTTTTTATCTAATCAGAATTATTTACTGTGCTCTTATTATATGCAAAGCTGCTCTAAGTCCATTTACCAAAATCACATTTCCGAAGGATCTATTTGTGGAAAACTGCTCAGCTGGTTGGCAGTAGTCATTTGACATCAGGAGCTGGTTGGTGCTGTGTGCTCAGAGGGACACGGTCAGCCAGTAAGGTCCATCAGGAGCACATACTGCCCCTTGGCATATTTATCATCTATGCATAGACAGGATGGCCCTTGCAAGGAGAATGTGACTCTGCCACTGCCTAGGAAACCGAACAGTAGAGGACTGCGGTAGCTCAAAACTTCTCCAAAGCTGCTACAATTATCTTCTACAGCACAGATGTTAAAGTTCTATAAACTTTATACAGATGAGGGAGCTTTAAACTTTATGATTCCCCTTCCCTCTTTGGCCCCCTAGTTCCCACCACACACACATAACCTTTTCAGTAAATTTCTAGTGTGAAAAAATAATATATAAAAATGTGCAGAAGTCTCTGGGTGGTACAGAGATTCACTAGTAACCAAAAGGTCCACCCAGAAATACCTTAGTGGAAAGGCAAGTAAAAATTCTATGGACAAAAGAGGGAACACAACTTTACAGCAAGGATCATTCCCATCCCCTTCATACACAGAGTAGACAGGGATAGGCAACTTGGACATTGGCTACCCAAAATGGGTGGGGCTACAAAGGCAAGACATGACTGGCTTACAAGCTTTCAAGAGGGAGCCTAGATACAGAGGGATGGAGGAAGGTAGAATCCTCACTGAGTAGTATCCAGTCTGTCTGGCAGGACTGATGAAAGGAGATGCGGATGGGTCTCTTGTGATACGATGGTGAATAATTGCTATCAGCAATGACTATGAGGGTTGGAAATGTAAAGGTAGACATTTTGTAGCAAAAGGAGGGGAGCGGTTGACTTTGCAGTCCAGGAGCGGAGATCCCCAGGACCATCTAGGGAGATGAGCAGAGTGCGGGACCCTACCCAGAGAAACAGTAATGCCAGAGATGGAGGCAGAGATGATGACGTGGAGAGATGGAGCAGGTGGGGACTTTAGACCCACAGATGGAGAGGGGCTGTGTGCTGACAACTGGGGGGCAGGCTTGCAGGGTATACCCTTTGGTTGGTTGGTTATGCATGGAGGGGATTGTAACCATGGCAATGAAACGATATACAATAGGATCAATATAAAGCTAATGTTCTCCCAGGTAAACTATCACATATTCACAATAAAACATTAAATAATTAAAAAAACAAAAACCCTATGGAACACAGTTCTATTCTGACACACAAGTTGCTATGAGTCTTCTTATATACGTGTGTGTGGTGTAGTGGATTAAAGAGTGGACTACCAACCAAAAGGCCTGTGGTTTGAACCCACCAGCCACTCCATGGGAATAAAATGAGGATGCCTGCTTCTGTGATGATTTACAGCTTCAGATATTCTACAGCACAGTTCTACTTAGTCCTATTGGGTCTTCATGAATCTGAAGGGGCTGCATAAATGATTTGATATCATCTCTTAATCTATATTTTGGTGGTTATAGACCACTCAGAAATACCACAGAAGAAAGACCTGGCGGTGTATTTCTAGAAAGATTACATCACGAAAACCCTATGGAGTGGTTTTACTCTGCAATGGGTTTATCATGAATAGGAATCAACACAAAAGGCAACAAGTTTGGGTGTTTGGAGATATAAGCAAGGACAAAGACAGAAGTGGGACAAAGCTTCTCAGCCTATCATTTTTTTCCCCCCAGTCTTCCTCTAAAACCATCACACACACAAAAAGACCAAGTGGGAGAGACTGTCTTTGTTTTTCTAACCCAGCATATAAGTGCTATTTTATAAATTAGGAAACTAGGTCAAGGTCACATTGTTTGCTTAGTAGATCCATGTCATTTATCACACACATTTTATTTAATATATCATCGTTATTTGTTGTTGTTGTTGTAATGTGCCATGAAGTCAGTTTGCGTGTAAATCTTTATTGTTGTTGTTATTGTTAAGTGCCGCCGAGTCGGTTCCGACCCATAGCGACCCTGAACAGGGTTTCTGAGGCTATAAATCTTTATGGGAGCAGAAAGCCTCATCTTTCTCTGGCGAAGCAGTTAGTAGTTTCGAACTGCTTACCTTACGGTTCACAGAATGATTCGTAACCACTATGCAACCAGAACTCCTTAAATCTTTATTGTTGTTGTTGTTAAGTGCCATAGAGTCGGTTCCGACTCATAGCGACCCTGCACAGGGTTTCTGAGGCTGTAAATCTTTATGGGAGCAGAAAGCCTCATCTTTCTCCAGCAGAACCGCTGGTAGTTTCGAACTGCTGACCTTGAGGTTAGCAGCCCGATTTGTAACCACTACACTACCAGAGCTCCTTATTAAGTGTTGTCAATTCTGTTCTGACCCATAGTGACCCTGTATAGGGTGGAGTGTCCAAGACTTTAAATCTTTGCAGAAGCAGAAAGTCTCATTTTTCTCCTACGGAGTGGCTAGTGGGCTCTGTCAACCTTGTAGCTTGCAGTTCAGTGCTTATCTGATGGAGCTACTGCACTCCCTCATGTCTAATAGGCTGTTGTTGTTAAGTGTCACCGAGTCAGTTCCCACAGTGACCCTGTAGAGGGATTTTCGAGGAGCAGCTAGTGAGTTTAAACTGCCAACCTTGTGGTTCAAACAGACCTTGCAGTCTAGTTTTTCATTCTACAGCAGCATACCTGGATTCCTATATTTACAATATAGCCTGGTAAAATCCAGAAGAGTACTTTCGTTTAATTCTTTTACTTTTTTTTTTTTTTTGTAGAATAATGTTTCTTATTTTGTGCCTCTGCTTTTCTACTGAAAATGCATGAACTCTATCCCTGGACTAATTAAATGCATACAGGCAAGAAAGCATAAACATAAGCCATGGACGCACACCAAATTGGTACATAACCTGATGCTACCATTTTTCTACCTATGGCTTTTGGCAAGTAACTTAGCCTCCTTCAGCCACAGGTTCCTCACCTATAAACTGGAAACAATCACCCATATTACGTACCTCTGCTGGAGACCATGAAATCTAAAGATGTTTTGCCTACAAACAACTCCAGGCAGACAGAGCTTAATTCCATCTTGTGCCTAGAGTAGGGATCTAGATGCCAATTTTTCATGAATACCTATGCAGTTCTGAGAGCCAAACTGCCAGAGTTAGAAACAGAGTATATTTAAAAGTAAGTTTGGGAGAACAAACAAGATGATGGATCGGGTGGGAGTGCAGTAAAGAG
>NW_006408637.1:1664256-1665537 GCF_000296735.1 Chrysochloris asiatica | reverse complement strand
GTGCCCTTTGGTTGTTTAAATTATTATATATTCCTGTGTGTCTTGTGTACACCGAAGAAAAAAAAAAAAGAGGGGATAGAGGCAATTATTTACTGTTAACGGATAGTGCATGGAGGGGATTGCAATCATTACAATGAAACAAAAACCAACAGATTGAGCACAAAACCAACATTCTCCCATGTAAACTATCACTCAATTCAAAATAAAAGCTTTAAAATAAAAATTTAAAAATATAAGATTGTACTTGTTAGAATTTCTAACCTCTGCAAAAAATAATGAGATAAAAGCTTATAGTATTTGTTTTGTATATATATTAAATTCATGTTAAAATAATATTAATGTCACTGATGTTTACCTGAATAAATCGCTGAGCTGGTACTTGTTTGCTGTATGTAATTTTAACAATAAAATAATATTTAGTCACAACAATGAAAGAGGGCTTTGTTAATCACTAATTAATGTTTTCTGATGATATTTGCAATTATCTCCCCCGTTCCGTCTCCCTTATACACTTATACAGCTTTGTTAAAACCTGTGGTGTCATACACAAATCCACAAACAATCCATTTACATTGCTAAGTAAAAATCACAGAGCTGACTAAACATGGCAACAGAACCTAGAGACGAAGCAAAGAGGAATTATTTGCAGTCACAACCAAAGCAGCACTCCTCCTGCACATAAGGAGCCGAGAAACAAAATGATTAAGTCTTCGCACTGAAAAGTTCTAATGGGCTGCTGAGAAATCACACTGGTAAAAGCAGAAACCCTTTTCACTGAACAAATGTACAGATAATAAAAAAAGATACATCTGCAACTACTCTCATCCTAGATGATTTCTTCAAGTTCTGTAAAGTGAGCAGAGTTAAGGTGTATCCTCCTCCTTGCAAAGGAACTGAGGAATGAAAATGTTAGAGTCTGCCTGAGGTCATAAGATTTGAGAGTCTTGGGCCAAAAGGGAATGCGAACTGTTCTCTTGATTTTTATTCCAGCAAGCTTCTACTTTTGTGTCAGCCAGAAACTCTGGGAAAAGCTTTTGACCAACATTCTGAATTAAGATTTAAAAGAAATAGACAATTTAAAAGAAGGAACATTTCAGAAGTAGTCTTCAGGTAGTCCCCAATGTATGACTTATTCAAGTTATCTACCACAAGCAGCACTTAGGGCAATATATATATATGTTTGGTTGTTATTGTTATGTGCCATGGAGTTGGTTCCGACTCATAGAGAGCCTGCACAGGGTTTCCGAGGCTGTAAATCTTTATGGGAGCAGAAAGCCTCAT
>NW_006408637.1:1652561-1661961 GCF_000296735.1 Chrysochloris asiatica | reverse complement strand
GTTATATGAATTGTTGAATGTGAAACTGATGATGTGCCCTGTAAACTTTCACTCAATCCACAATAAAAACCTTAAATTAAAAAAAAAAATAATAACTAAGCATTCAGATTTCATGTTTGCAATTCCATTTACAGCAAGAGACCTTTATCTAAAAATTTCCTTGTGGGATATAATTTTAATAAAATAACTACAAATTTTGTTTTATATATATTATATATATAATAATAAAACATTATTAGTTCTTTTGGGCAAAAAAAAAAAGTCAACCATATTCCAAAGAATGTTCTAGGCCTATCAGAGGATATAGTTATAAAGAAAACATGATCCTGACCTTAACTAATAAAAATACAATAAACAGATACACAGGTTCCCAACTAGTGAGAAAGATAAACAGAGGAACCTCTGGCTCTTTACCCATTCATTTGTCAGAGTCAATAAAATGCCTGAACAGGAATAAAAACATTTAATCCTGAATCCTTTCCATAGAGACAATAGATTTTTTTCACTACCTTGGATAAACTTCCTTGGCTTTATGGATACTAATCTAATAACTTTCTATCATTATTAGGAAAACTCAGTGATAATCCACTACTTTTAATTTGCAGTATTTTCGAGCCAGAAGAAACCTTAAGGATCATTTAGCTCCAACCTCAAATTTTCCCTATGAAGAAATCAGAGCCCAAAGTGATGAATAATACATAAAGGACCAAAGAACAGCTACATGTGAGTTTTACAATGAGATTTGTGTTCTACAATAGCATTTGGCTTTAAAACGTCTGTTTTAAACTTCATTTTAACCACCTATAAATATATCATTGATATTTTTCCTTTTGTATGTGTTCTTAATGATTTAAGAATGAAAAGAATATAACTGCTATATTTTGATAAGTGTCAATGTAAGTTTCTATTTCTTTCAGACACTATATAAGCAACCCTGATGGTACACTTCATTGACAACTAAAGATGGTTCAAAACCATAAGCCATTCCATAGGAAAAAGATGTGGCAGTCTTCTTCCATAAACATTACAGCATTGGAAATCCTGTAAGTTGCTCTAAGATTCAGAATCAACCAGATGGCAATGGGTTTTTTGTTATTTTATGTAAAATGAGAATTCAAATCTCATTGCATTCAATTTTTCTCTGATCTGATAGGTCAGACATATTTAGAAAATAGACTGCCTGTCAAATCTCACATCAGTTCAAATACTAAGTAAATGTGGTTGCTGACAAGCAAATCAATAATTAGCCAGTAATGGTGATTGCTTAAGTTTACGATGTCAGTAAATACAGATATATCCCAAATTATATATTTTATATATTGGTGACCTATGCTGGCTAATATATGAAATACATAATTTGTGATGTACCCGAAGATCACAAATACACTGGTATATCACAAATACAAATAGGTCTCATGTAGTGGTGACCTATGCTGGCTAAGGAGTCCTGGCGTGATACTGTTGGATAAGCACTGGACCTCAAGGTCAATTTGAACCACAAGATTGGTGGTTCAAATTCACCAGCCATTCCTCAGAAACCCTATAAGGGGTTGCTATGCATCAGAACCGACCGGATACCACTTAACAACAACAGCAACATGCTGGCTAAATAAGAAAAAAAGTAGGTAAGGTAAAAAATGATCAAATAGAAATTAACATGTCTGTTTTTAGGTCCAAAATTGACCAAAAGCTGCCATAAAGCATATATACCAATGTCTAGCAACTACTTTTCAGAACCAATGATAGACTAGCATATTTGTTTTAAAAGCTAGTGAAATAAATCAAAGCTCAAAGTAAAAAATATATATGCATCTGTCAGAATGAATATGCTTTAAAAGAAGGGATTTGTAAAATGAAATGGATCAAAATCAATCTAATAGATGGCAGTGGATCTTGTTGCTAAATGACATTGAGTCAGTTCTGACTCATAATCACCTTGTATAGGATTTCCAATGAGCAGTTGTTGACCTTGAGGTTGAAACTGACCTTGAAGCCCAGTGCTTATCCTACAGCACCACACCAGGACTCCATGGTACATGGTAGTTCTTGAATATCCTTGGGGGAAGAGAGTTTTATACATTTAAAGCAATCTCACTCCAAATTAGTAAAACATGACCACCACAACTTCCGTTCTTTCTTTTCAAGTCAAACGTCACTGAATCTTCTCCTTGGAAGGAATGTTAGGGCTTAAGTGTAACCTCACTAATGATGTAATCATTCCAACAGATGTTCATATAGTCTGTTTGAACATCTGTTGTTGGTGGTGTTAACTGGCATCAAGTCAGTTCCGACCCATATCAACCCTGTACAGGGTTTCCAACACTGTAAATCTTTACAGGAGCAGAAAGCCTCATCTTTCTTCCACGGAGCAGCTGGTTTTTTTGAACTGCTGATCTTAAGGTTCTCAGCCCGATTCGTAACCACTACACTACCAGAGCTCCTTTGAATATCTGTAGTAATAGAGAAATTGCTCTTCTCAAGACCACTGATTCCAAGATTAGACCTTCTCTAAGAGCAAATGTCCCTCACGCTCAGTTGAAACATATGAACTTCAACCAAATCTGGCTCCTCCACCCTGAAAATTTTCAATTTTCTCTTAGAATATAATTTTCAAGTTTCAAATTTGTCCCTGTAATCAATGAGAATTTACTGAATAATTTTGAGAAAAGAATAAATATTCTTCCAGGAAGGAGGGTTTGAAACTGTTAAAAATCATATATTTTGAAATTCTACTTTGCAGGAGTTCATCAACGACTACATATAAAAGGGGGAAAAGATGAAGCAGTTTGGTTAACTTGCAGACGGTCTGCATTTCTGGCTTAAGAACCTAAATACAAGGTTGCATCCAATTATTATTATTATCCATCGAGGCGGGCAACACATAAGATATTGGGGTTGGGGTTGGAGAAAACATGAATCAGTTTGGAACTAATAGGAACAAACAGGTTCAGAAATCCCATTATCTTTTAATTCCATTTTCCACACATTTTCTGAAGCCCCCTCATGTTTCTATAATCATATAAATATTTTTGAAAGGCAATAGGAAATTTGCAATTCGTATTGGAGATCAAAATAATTCCAATCAGAAGTTTGAATTTATAGTTATGAAAACTCATGGACGGAATTCCCAAGGTGGAAGTAAGAATGGATTAACTATGAAGACTGGGGCCTGAACAGTGCTTATAGTTACGTGGAAAAGGCAACGCTGGTAGAAAAATATAATAGAAACAGGGATGAGTGTTTTCTTTGATTTGCTAATATATTTTATAGTAGATAAAATTCTTCTGAAGTAACTTTTAATAAATAGATGTCTACGAACGTTGAATGCAAAACATTCCTAAATGTTGTTGTTGTTAAAGGCCGTCGAGTCGGTTCTGACTCATAGTGACCCTGTCTTGGGTCCCAGTGCTTTATCCTACCAGCCAAAGAGAGCATGAAACATTCACTAAAAAGTCATATAATAGACCAAAAGGGAAGCTTGCTCCCAGCCATACCAGCTAGACAGACTCATTGCTGCTGTTGTTGCGAAGAGCTATCAAGTCAGTTCTGACTCATAGCAACCCTGTACAGGGTTTCCTAGGAGCAGGTGGTGAGTTTGGATCATGAACCTTGCAGTTCAAATCGACCTTGCAGACCAGTGTTTATCCTACAGCACCACACCAGACTCAGCACTTGTTGGTAAGTGCCATCGAGTCAGTTCCAACCCATAGCAACCCTGTATAGGGTTTTCGAGGAGTGTCTGAGAAGTGGATGTTTGCAGTTCAAACCGATTTTGCATTCCAGCACATTAACCCACAGCAACATAAGAAGACTCCGACTAGACCTCTGTTAGCACTTCTAGGAAAACTGCAGATATTAACAGGTAATTCATAGAAGGGCAAACCCAAAGAGCTAACTAAATGCATGTAACGATTTACTAAAAGGTATTGGTTATCAGATAAATACAAAATAAAGGGGAACAAAAGCAATAAGATACTACTTTTCCTCACTGAATTGGGGAAAATCTCAAAGTGGGATAACTAATACTAATGCAGAATAAATTAGGAAAGGTATTTGGGAAAGTAATCTGACATGTGGAGTCCTGGTATGGCACTGTGGGTTAATGAGCTGGACTGCAAAGTCAGCATGAACCACAAGGTTGGTGGTTCAAGCTCACCCACCAGTCACTCCTCGGAAACCCTGGTAGCGTAGTGGTTACGAATCGGGCTGTGAACCATAAGGTCAGCAGTTCGAAACTAGCAGCTGCTCCGCGGGAGAAAGATGAGACTTTCTGCTCCCGTAAAGATTTACAGCCTCGGAAACCCTGTTCAGGATCGCTATGGGTCGAAAGCAACACGACAGCACTTAACAACAACATAGATCAGAACCAACTCGATGGCACTTAACAATAACAACAACAATCTGGCATTACTTAGTTAAATGTAGAAATTTATGACCTCGTAAAGGCACTCCTGAAGAGACATCCAAGAGAAATTCTCAGAAAGGACCCTTTATGGGAATATTTACCACAGTGTATATGTTGGTAGGAACTGACAGGAATTTGGGTAAGGCTTAAATAAAATATGCGAATGCACCCAGAGCCACCATACTATACAACTCTAGAGGCTATTTGTTATTGTTGTTATATGCCGTGGAGTCGGTTCCAACTCATAGCTACACTGTACAGGGTTTCTGAGGCTGTAAATCTTTACGGGAGCAGAAAGCCTCATCTTTCTCCTGGAGAACAGCTGGTAGTTTCGAATTGCTGACCTTGAGGTTCACAACCCCACTCGCAACCACTATGCTACCAGAGCTCTTTATTCACATATAATAAAAGGTGAATGGTGCCCCCTGGTGTTGTAACTCATTAATTCTCTCACTTTGTAGACTATGGAGAAGCACTGAGTAAGACGCAATAAGCAGCGATGCAGAAAGTTTTATAGATTTTGTTTCAAAGGCTGAGTTTAAAAATAAATTTTTTTTTTTTTTAAAGGCATAGCGTATGGTCTTAAGAGAAGAGTGTTTACATAAACTAAAATATACCTGAAAAAAAACAATGACATATTTTATAAAAACATGCATAATTTCAAGGATACCTACTAGTCAAAAAAAAGTAGTTGCATATTATCAGTGAAGGGAATCAGAATAGAGAAAGATACAAGGAATAAATAAAACAAGAACACAATGGAGAGTTCTGACTGTAATAATAACTGCAGTGGATCATTAATTGAAAATTATGAGTAAATGGTTCTTTTTCCAAAGGACCAGAAACAGACAGAAATACCTAAAATTACAAATATAAAGATATCTTAAGAATGACTGAAGCATTTAAGGCAGAATGGGAGGATGGTAGAGACTCATCAGTAAGCATAAGGCAAAACTGCAGAGAACAATTCATATTAAAGAATTTTAGTACTGGGGAGACAGAGGGTCACCAAAATGTTTCTAAATTGAGACCAAGCAGCTCAGATTTGTACATCAAACAGTCTTTTGCATTGTGGAGATGAGACTGGAGAAGAATCCAACAAAGTTCAGGGACAATGCTGAGGACGACTTAAGACAGTGATAGGGCAATGACATGAAAGGGTAGAGTCAATTGGAACAGATATCAAAAGATAATAAAGAGCTGGTTAAGAAAAAGAACTGCAGAGAATTATTTGGGAGTCAAGTATGAGAAATCAAGGATTATAGCAAGGCAGAATGGTGGTGTCTAGATAAGGAAATCTGAATCACCGTTTCAGGCTGGATTCTCTAGAGAAGCAAATCAATGAGGCTTAAATATGCATGTATACATAGATGTGTGATAGTTTATCTCAAAGAAATGGCTAGCACAGGCTGGGGCCTGTATTTGGTTGACATGGCTATATGAGACAAGTCAGACAGCAGGCTAAAGGGACAAATGAATACAAGGTTCACATGTAAGACGGCAGGCTGCTGATTACTCCAAGACAATATGGCAGGTCATTGGCTCAAGTTCAAAACATAGGGATCAGATAAGAGTCATACCCAGTAAAAAGCAGGCAAGTTTTGCCAGATCGTCCACATATATTAGAAGTAGGCTACACCCCACCCCCTTAGGAAACACCCATTCAATTGACTGACTGCTCACACATCATGGAAGATGGTAAGATAACATTACGTAAGATCTCATCATGCAAGATGGTAAAGAATTAATTGCCAAATCACTGACAATCATGGCCCCTCCTAGATGACATGCAACTTTAACTATAATAGACCACCTCTTGTCAACTTGGCACCTCTACATTTCTTTAAACCATAATCTCTAAATAAAGACAAGTATAAAGTCATACTTCTTCTCTCATACTTTAGACTTCTTATCAGGGGGAACCAGTCTCTGGAGAAGGATACCATACTTGGTAAAGTGGAGGATCACCACCACCACCACCACCACCACCACCACCACCAAAGAAATGGATTGGCACAGTGGCAACAGCAATAGGCTCAAGGGGCACAATAATTGTGAGAATGGCACAGAACCAACCAGTGTTTTATTCTGCTGTGCTTAGGGTCACTAACTCAATAGCACCTAACAGCAACAACAACAAAGTCCTATTTGCACCCAACATGCTACAATTCATGTGTAAAACACACTAGCACCATTTACATTTTATATTTTACAAGTTAAAGACTATTTGATGCAGACATAGAAGGAGAAAATAATTATAGCTATTACAGTGTCTTTTTTTCTGTAACTGGTCACATAGTTACAGTTGGTAATTAGAATTACTTTCTTTCACCACTTATTCCATGCTCCCTTTGCCCTCAGCTGGTCGTGGTTCTTTGCTTGGTGTTGTTAGGTGCCATCAAGTTGGTTCTGATTCATAGCAACTTTATGTACAACTGAATGAAACACTGTCCAGTCCTGAGTCATCTTCATAACTGTTACATTTGAGCCCTTTGCTGCTGCCGTTGTGTCAATCCATCTTTGTGGGGGTCTTCTTCTTTTTCACTGACCCTCTGCTCTGCCAAGCATGTTGTCTAACAGGAACTGGTCATGCTTGTTAATATGTCCAAAGTACAAGAGACAAAATACACCACCCTAGATTTTAAGGAGCATTCTAGCTGTACTTCTTCCAAGACAGATATATTTGCTCTTCTGATAGTTCCTGTTACTTTTAACATTCCTGAAGGGTCTGGGCCATTAGTAATTATGTTGGAATTGGGTTGCTGTGGTTTTCTACTGTCACTAATCACAGGGCATGGTAGTATTAAAAAGACATCTTAAGACATTTCTTGGATCCCAGACATGTTTTTCTATACTCTTATTAAGTATTATCAATCCAATTTCTCCTTGGTAATCTGGATCAATCACAACACTCAGTAAGGTAACTCTGTTCTTTGCTAGTTGATCCAAAAACATGAGGAGTCCAGCTTGGTCTGGGAGCATCTTTCCATTTCAATGGAATCAGTGTTGCATCATCATGTGGGAGTATTCCTTGTTTTGGAACTAAGTAAGACCTCTATATCCAAGCATAAGGTCACATGGAAAGGAAGCAAGTATTTCTTTCAAGAGTGGTTTATTAGGGAGAGGCAGGGCTTGATGGCAGATAGGGTATATGTACATTGAAGATTTCCATCAGCAATAACTCACAATACCAGGCGAAGTAGGCTCAGTGGAGAGCTCCAAAACTCTAAACCACATATGTAGGAATATTTTAAAAGTTTGAAGGCTTATAGCTAGTGGAATTTGTAGTGGAAGCAAGAAATCTCAGACTTTGAACCTGCTGGGTTCAGTGCCAAACAGCAAGACCAAACAGCAAGACCAAGCAGGGGAACAAGCACACCCGCCACAGACTAATGCCTGCAGGAACCTTGGAGACACACGGTGTACAACATTATCTGTTTTGTTCGGATTTCTTTTGTTATCTGTTCACTGGCCTTTCACTATCTGCACAATTCCATTCTGGTGACTAGAGGGGGTGCCTGAGTGAGTAGAAACACCCCACCCCCACAAATGGAAAGTTCTTCTACCGCATGCACACAGATCTACTCAGCGCTTAAAGGTCTAGTCCCCACTGAAACCAACCAGCAGCACAAAATGGCCACAGCTGCCCTGAACTATTATGAATAGGGAAAAGGCCAGAACAGGGGTTGTGGAGTAAGAGAGTCTAAAAACAAAACAGGCCAACAATTAAATCCTGAGGTACAGCATAACAACCAACAGTAGAATCTAGAAATTTATCAGGTGGGCTTGAAGGCAAGAAGCTGAAAGAGGATATTAAAGTCATACTCAGGCTACAGATTTTTTTTTTCTCTTCTCTCTCTCCTTTCTTTATTCTACCATTATAGAGTACATTATCCATTCTAGTTTTTTGTTTTGTTTTGTTTTTGCTGTTGCTGTTTTGTGGGGGTTTTTTTGGTTCCCCGTTTTACTTCAAGGGGCTATTTCTCGCCCTGTATTACTCAAGAAGAGACAGCAACTGTTGCCATATAGTCCAGCTACAATCACATCCTATAAAAGTTACTATGAGTTAAGCAATAAGAAGAGTGAAAAGAGAAGCCCACTTTCTGATCACATCTACATGGAAGCAATCTCAAAGCATAAAAAATACCAAAACACACACTCAATTAAGTATTAAGGGCATGGCTAAGCACTGAACAGGTCCAAGAAGCAAAAACAGATGACCATATCAGCACATGCCCAAAAACCAGATAAAATGTCTGAGACAAATGACCTAGAGGTAGACCTAGACTTCATTCTGGAAGGAGGGCAGACCTTGGATATGCCTGAGAAGGAATTCTGAAAAGTGATTATAAAATGTTTCAAAACACTTTACAATGGAGTTGAGGAAAATAAGGAGAACTCAGGAAAGTGCTACAGGAACAATCAAATAAGATAGATACAACATTAGAAACAATTCAAAACCTACAGAAAGAGGTCCAAATGATTAATCATAGAATGTCAGAAATGGACAATACACTGAAAGGGCAAAGGAGTAGAATTGAAGAAAAAAGCAAGAATTAGTGAGCTAGAAGAAAAATCTCTCAATACTACTAAGATAGAAAAGCAATCAGAAAAAGGAATTTCAAAAATCCAGAGAAGGTCTAAGATTCATGTTGGATAACATGAAGAGGAAAAACTTAAGAATTATTGGCATTCTGGAACAGGAAGAGTCACACAAGTCCACAAAGTTGATAGTTGAAAAACTACTGGAAGAAAATTTCTCTAACATCCTGAAAAGCAAAAAGATAAGAATTCAAGAAGCTCAACGAACCTCAGGAAGAATAGACCCCACAAGAAAATCACAAAGACACATCAAAATCAAGCTCTTTAACATCAAAAATAAGGAGACAATCCTGAAAGCAGCTAGGGAAAAGAGAAGCATTACATACAAAGGCAAGCAAATTAGATTAAGCTTGGATCTCTCGGCAGAAACCATGCAAGCAAGACGATCATGGG
>NW_006408637.1:1650850-1652247 GCF_000296735.1 Chrysochloris asiatica | reverse complement strand
GTCAGTCTATGATCAAAACAATTACAATGTAAAAGAAGGTAAGCACATACAAACAGAGATCCAGATGGTGAGAAGGTCAGGTCGATCACGGAATAAAATAGAATGCACTAAATGGAGGGGAAAGTTAATGTAATATAGAGTAACCTTAAAGAAAATTAACACTTCATAACATAGCAAGGAAATGAAAGTCCAAGAAAAACATGGAGACAATAAGACTATGAGGAAATTCACAAGAAATAACACAAAAACCATGAACTCAGCACAGGAAGACACACAGAAAAAAGAAAGCATCAACACCACAAAAAACCAAACATAATGGCAGCAATTAATCTATACCTATTGATAATTACACTGAATGTAAACGGATTAAATGCACTGGTTAAGAGACGTAGGGTGACAGAATGGATAAGGAAAAAAGATCCTTCAATATGCTGTGTGCAAGAGACACATCTTACACAAACAGACAAAACAGATTAAAAGTCAAAGGATGGAAAAAAAACATATCAAGCTAATCACAATAAAAAATGAACAGCAGTGGCAGTACTAATCTCTGCTAAAATAAACTTCAAGGCAAAAAATAGCATAATAGGTAAATATGGACATTATCTCATGATTAAAAGGAAAAATGAACAACATGACATAACCATAATAAATATCTACACTGCAAATGAAAGAGCTCTGGTAGAGTAGTGGTTACGAAACAGGCTGCTAATTTGAGGGTCAGCAGTTTGAAACTACCAGCCATTCTGTGGGAGAAAGATGAGGCTTTCTGCTCCCATAAAGATTTACAGCCTTGGAAACCCTGTACAGGTTCGCTATAAGTCAGAACCAACTCCACAGCACACAACAACAACAAATGAAAGCACTCCAAAATATATAAAGCAAACGCTAATAGATTTGAAGAAAGAAATAGATGAATGTACAATAATAGTGGGTGATTTCAATACACCACTTTCAAAAATGGATAGAACAACCAGAAAGAAACAAAGGCACAAAAGAACTAAACAACACAATCAGCCAACTGGACTTCATAGATGTGTATAGAGCATTCAACCCAACAACAGCGCAATACACATTCTTTTCCAGTGCACATGGAACATTCTCCAGAATAGACCATTTTTACGCTACAAAACAAACCTCCACAAATTTACAAATAACACAAAATTACACAGAATCTTCTCATACCACAATGCTATCAAATGAGCAATCAACAATAGGAAGACCAAGGAAATAAAGACAAATACATGGAAACTGAATAACACCCTGCTGAAAAGAGACTGGGTAGTAGAAGAAATAAAACATAAATTCACAAAGTTCCTAGAAACAAGCGAGAACAAAAACACAACACACCAAAATCATTGAGACATGGCGAGAGCAGTGCTAAGAGGACAATTTAT
>NW_006408637.1:1641676-1647401 GCF_000296735.1 Chrysochloris asiatica | reverse complement strand
GGCTACAATGTGCCCAGTGAAGGAGGCCTCTGCATTACATAAGACCATAGGTGGAATCCTGGATGCCATCCAGAATCTTCTGAGGTGGGAAATTTCCACTTGAAAGGCCAAGCAGACCAGCCTGGAGCAGCTAGATGAACAGAAGATACTTCTTGAAAGAAATACCGGCAGGAAAAATACAAAACAATAACAGCAGTCTGATTGATTACTACAAGAACAAGCAAGTTGCTCACCCAGGAGACATTAAGGCAAGTGGTTGGGTCCCCTCAGGGCAAACTCCCTTCCAAGACTAAGATTCAATGGGAATACATGAGCAGACATGCGGTCTGACTGTTGAACACGCTGGTCACTGATAAGGGGAAGTGAGGGAAAAGCAGCAATGAATCTAAGTGCAAACCACGTTCAATAGACTCCTGTAAACCCAGGTGGAGACCTGGTTGGCCAGCAGTATGGTAAACCCTGGGGACTCCATGGCCCAGAATCAGTGACATAGCCACAGAGGACTAGACTAGAGAGTGGAGTGTCCAGCTGATAAGAAGCAAGGGCATATGCACAAAAACACCCACAACTGCATATAATACCCACTTGACCTGGCTTCAATGGCTAGATGTTCAGAACTCAACTAGAAGAAAAAAGAATAAAAGAGTAATCTGATACAATTTGTTGAACTTGACCTACACCTTTGATGCAGTAGCTCAAAAGAGGGAACAAATCTTTATAGTGACAATCATTTCTACCCCTCAGTACACAGGGTAGACAGAGATGGGCAACTTGGACATTGGCTACCCAAAATTGGGAGGCTACAAAGACAAGAAGTGACTGGCTTACAAGCTTTCAAGAGGGCGCCTAGATCCAGAGGGCGCAGAGGAAGGTATTATCTCCACTGAGTAGTATCCAATCTGTCCGGGTGGGTCTCATGAATAGAGATAGGGATAGGACTCTTGTGGTACAATAGTGAATAATTGCTATCAATTGACTGTGAGAGTTGGAAATGTAAAGGTAGGTGTTTTTTAACAAAAGGATGGGAGTGGTTGATTTTGCAGTCCAGGAGCAGAGGTCCTTGGGACCATCAAGGGAGAAGAGCAGAGTGTGGAACCCTACCCAGAGAAACAGTGCCGCCAGAGATAGAGACAGAAAAAAATGACCTGGAGAGATGGAGCAGCTAGGGACTCTAGACCCAGAGAGGGAGGCGGCTGTGTGCTGATTACCAAGGAGCAGGCTTGCGGGGTATACCCTTTGGTTGTTTGATGATGCATTGAGTGGACTGTAACCATGGCAATGAAACGATATACAATAGAATTAATGTAAAGCTAATGTTCTCCAATGTAAACTATCATTTTTTTTCAAAGTGTGGCTCATTAGGATAATGGTAAGTTGTATCACTCCAATTTCCACCCCTTGATTCCTGGACCTGTTAATCTTGGCTATTGGAAAAGTAATACCATATATTGGATGCTGGTTTGAAGCATAGAAAGCCAATGGAAAACACTGCCCCAACTCTCAATTCTGCAAGATACTGCCACCCAACTGGCTCCAAAGTTGTTTGTTATAGGGCCATTCCATTGTTCTATCTAACCAACTGCTTCAGAGTGACAGGAGCATGGTAAAACTAGCGAATCCCATATCATAGGTACGTTGCTGCTCTTCATTTGCTGTGAAGTATGTCCTTTGATCTGAGATGATGCTGTCTGTTATACCATGATGGTGATATCTTGCAGACACACATGACATTAGATAAGGCATTCTTTGTAACACTGCTTGGTCCCAGTATCAGTTGGGGGGTGGGGTGTCAAGAAAAGTGGGAAATTAAAAGACTTCTATTGGACTTGTTTAGCAGGAAAGCATAGAACCAAGACATTGTCAAGTGCTGTAAAATCAGTTCCACTCACAGCAACCTTGCACAGGGTTTACAACGAGCAGCTGGTGAATTTGAGCCACCAACCTCGTGGTTCAAACTGCCCTTGCAACCCAATGCTTATCATAGAGTACCACACCAGGACTCCAGAACAAGAGGAGAACAGAAAAATAATTTAAATGGATATAGAAAATTATAGGTCAGAGGACAATTGAATAGTAGGCTAAAGTTATGCCATGCAGAATCTAAGAATGTGAATGTCTTCATTTATGTATATATAAAGGATTGTTGTGGTTAAATGCCATCGTGTCGGTTCTGATTCATAGCAACACTTCGTAGGGTTTCCAAGGAGCAGCTGGTGAGTTTGAACGTTTGACCCTGTGGTTCAAACCTATCTTAAGATCAAGTGTTTATCCTATGGCGCCACAGAAGGATTCCATAAAGCACTATCGTATGAGAAATACGTAACGAAGGGAAAGAATAGTAAAAAGTTTGTTAAAAGATTTTCACTTATTATGATCAAAGTTCTTGTTTATTTGCTACTAAAGGCTTAGTTAGTTAATTCATAAGAATATTGTAAGGTTTTAAAACTTTCAATAATACAAAGCAAATAACTGGATTCACCACTGTTAAAATAACAAAATTTTTCCTTGGTTACTGGGCTGAGGACAAGAGTTTTTAAAACAGAACAAATTCCTAACTAGAATAAACTCTTGACAACTTGAAATGTCATAGAAAATTCACAAAGGATTTCTCTGTTTGTGAAAAAAGTGCTAAAAGATTTTATTGAATAAAAGAAGTGTTTGGCCTGAAAACTCATATTAGTGTTTCCTCTTGTGTTTTGGTCTAATAATGGACAGCAGGCATATGGCAAAATGTCACAATCTTATTAATCTGAATTTTAGGTCACTGAACTTTGATACAACTTTGTTTCTTTTCAACAAAAGCCAGTGGGTTTACATGAGGGAGCTTCGCCACTTACACATAACGTTTAATTCAGATGATTTAACAACCTAATGGTTATATATATATAATATGGAATCCTGGTGTGGTGCTGTGGGTTAATGCGCTGGATTGCAAAGTCGGTTTGAACCACACAAGGTAAGTGGTTCAAGCTCACCAGCTACTCCCCGGAAACGCTATACAGGGTTGCTATAAATCAGAACCAACTTCACAGCATTTAACAATTGTATGTGTGTGTATATTGCTTCAAAACTATTAGATGGTAATATCTGAAGTTTATCCCAAAAGTATGGTTAATCATTTATAGTTACAGCTATTTCTGTCTTAAGTTTAAAAGTAACTTTCTTTGGCTCTCATAAGGCTATGTTAGATAGGGTTTTCTCAGCTTAAATTTTAAGCTAGGTATAATCTTTTTGTTTCTATTGGCTCTAAGAACTTACTGTGTCTAAGTTTCACTAACGTTTTACAGGACAAGTGGGGCCTAGTGAGTTATAGTCTCACTATTTAAATAGTTAAATATTATGGAAATTGATAACTGATTCATTTTAACAGAAGCTTTTGTATTTATATATATTAAATATTACAAAATGCATTGTATCTAAGGGTCTTAGTTATCTAATGTTGCTATAAAGAAATAATACAAGTGAATGGCTTTAACAACCAGAAATTTATTCTCTCAGTTTGTTGTTGTTGTTAACTGCCATCGAGTCAGTTCTGACTCATCGCAACCCCGTATAGGGTTACAGAGGAGCAGCTGGTGGATTAAACCACTGACCTTGTGGTTAGCAGCCAGGTGCTTATCCTGCCCTGCCACACCGTAGCTGTCATGTTAATCACCAGAAGATTAACACCACAGAAGGTGAAGGAAATCATCACATTGACAAAACCACCAAGGCACTGGCCTGGTTCCCATCTTGGAAGGCCCTGGTCCTAACCCCAGGGCTAAGCTCTCAAAAGAGCACCTGGCTGGGATTTCAAGAACTTGCCAGGTGACACAAAAAGTGCATGTCTCCTGGGGAAAGTACCCAACATGAACCACACCTTAAAGAAAATCCTGGGCAAAATGCTAACTTGGGAGCAGGTGTTTCTACTTGTCCTGCTCGAAGCAGACACAAATTGAGCCCCTTTAAATTGGTATAGGGGAGACCATTCTGAAACAAAGTCTCTTTCCCTACCATGGTTATGACTGAGGTTCGTAAGCATGAATGGACTCAAGAACTTGGCTCCACTTTAAAGACTACTAAACAATTTGCTTCTCTCTGAATGTCTTTCTCGTCAGACAGTACTCCATAGACAAAGCCAGTGCCCACAAAATCAATTCACCCCTCAATAGAAAGGACCATTTGAGGTTCTCTGGATTATACATTCCTCACTGAAGATTGCAGGTACTCAAACTTGGCTGCATCTGCCCTTCTGCCTACCATGCCAGAACACTGCATCAACACCTTCACTTGTATCAGTATAACTGAGTCTAAGTATCTGTTTACTAAGAATTGGGATGGCTTGCTTATTAACTGTTTTAACGTTTTTCTTTCTTAAACGAAGCCTATCTGGGAGACTCTCCCTACCAGATGTTCTACAAGGTAAGGAGTCCTTTATCCTCTAAGTCAGACATACACTAGCACTTAAATGTGTAGCATCAGCCCTGACCCCATGGAGCCTACTAAGTGAATAATGCAAGACACAGAAATTAGAAGCTCTATTGTAAATGGCACTTGGAATGTTGAGTTCTCACAGAATAATAAAAAGGGTCCTACAGTTAAAATGGACTCCTGGTGTAGTGCTGTAGGATCAGCACTAGACGGAACCACTAGGTCAACAGATCAAACCCACCAGTACAATATCACCATGAGTTGGAACCAACTCAATGGTACTTAACAATAACAACAACAAAACTGAAGTAGGTGTCCTGGTAGTATAGTGGGATTACGAGCTGGGTTGCTACTTCAAGGTCAGAAGTTCAAATCTACCAGTAGCTTTATGCAAAAATGACGAGGCTTTCAACATCCTTAACATCACGAAAGATGAAAAGATAAACATTCAATAAGCTGTATGAACTCCAAACAGGGCGTTCTTGTTGTTGGTAAGTGCCATTAAGTTAGTTCTGACTAATAGTGACCTTATATAGGGTTTCTGAGGAGCTGCTGGTGAGCTTGAACTACTGACTTTGCAGTTCAAATGACCTTGCAGTCCAGCACATTAACCCACAGCACCACACCACCAGGAACACCAAACAGGATAGACCCCAAAAGAAAATCACCAAGATGTATCATAATCAAACTCTCCAAATTTACCATCAAGGAAAGAATACAAAAAGTAGCTCAAGTAAAACGAAAAGTTGTTACAAAGGAAAACCAATAAGCTGTGACCCTTAATAGAGAAAACTGAAAATATTCCTTTTGCAAACAGAAACCAGACAAAGATACCCTTTTTCATCATTAATATTCAACACTGTGTTGGGAGTTTCAGTCAGAGATATTCTGGTATATCACTGTGGGTTAATGCACTGGAAAGCAAGGTCAGTTTGAACCACAATGTAGGTGGTTCAAGCTCACCAGCTGCTCCTTGAAAAACTTAGACAGTTTCACTATGAGTTGGAACTGACTAGACAGCACTTAGCAATAACATTAGGAAAGAATGGGAAATTAAAAACATCCAAATTGGCAATGAAGAAGTAAACCTCTCTCTATTTACAAATAATATGACTCTATACATCTCAATGTAAAGAAAACAAAAACCCTTACCATTGGATCAATAAACAACATTCTTATCAAGGGAGAAAAGTTTAAAGTTGTCAAGGACTTCATTCTTCTTGGATCAACTATCAACACTCACGGAAGCAGCAGTCAAGAGATGAAACCACGTATTGCATTAGGCAAACCTGCTGCACAGGAAGTTTTTTTTTTT
>NW_006408637.1:1634212-1639784 GCF_000296735.1 Chrysochloris asiatica | reverse complement strand
ATCACTATGAGTCGGTACTGACTCGATGGCACCTAACAACAACAACAACAGATGCATAGAAAATCCCAAACAGTAAGAAAATTATTGGAACTCATTGAAAGATTCAGCAAAGTAGTAGGGTACAAGATAAATATACAAAAATCGGCTGAATTCCTATGCATTAATAAAAGCAGCTCTGAAAAGGAAATTAGGAAAAGAATACCATTTACAATAGTCATCCAAAAGTGAAATATTTAGGAATAAATCTAACCAGAGAAACAAAAACCTATAAGGAAAAAGAACAAAACAGTATTACAAGAAACCAAGAGCAACTTATAAACAAGGAAGAATATACCAAGCTCATGGATAAGAAGACTTAACATTATGAAAATGTGAACACTACCCAAAGCAAATTATAGACATAATGTAATCTCAGATTTCAACAACATTCTTTAAAGAGATGGAAAAAACAATCACGAGCTTGATATGGAAAGGAAAGAGACCTCAGATAAGCAAAGCACTGCTTAAGAAGAAGAGAGTGGGAAACCTGTCATTCCTTGGTCTCAAAATGTACTACACAGCCAATGTGGTCAAAAACAGCCTGGTTCTGGTACAATGAAATAGAGTAGATCAATGGAACAGAGTTGAGAACCCAGAGTAAATCCACACACAATCTGCTGATCTTTAGGCAAAGGGTCAAAGTACATTAAATGGGGAAGAGATAGTCTCTTCAACAAATCATGCTAGCAAAACTAGAAATCCATTTGCAGAAGCATGAAACAGACCCATATTTTACACCATCAATAAAAACAAACTCAATGTGGAGTAAAGACCTAAATGTAAAACCTAGAACTATAAAGATCATTAATGAAAATAAAGGACAAACTTAGGGACTCTAATACATGGTATAAATGCTTTATCAAACATTACTAAAAACACACAAAGAACAGAAGAATAAAATAGATGGCCGGCACTTCCTAAAATGTAGACATTTATGTGCATCCAAAGATTTTGCCAAAATATTAAAAACAGAACCAACATATTGGGAAAAATTTTTTTGCAACAACATATCATAAAAGGGAATCATTTCTAATATTTATAGAAAACTTACAACACTGTTACAGAAAACAGACAAGCAACCCAATTAAAAAATGAGCACAGGATAAGAACAGACACTTCACCAATAAAGATAGCCAGGTAGCCAAAAAATGTATAGAGAAATCATTAACATTTAGAGAGATGTAAATATGAACAATGAGATATCATCTGATGCCAGCACTAATAGTAAAGTTAAAAAAAAAAAAAAATGCCAGGGAGAATGTGGCGAGACTAGGCTCCTGCTACATTGTTGGTGGAACAGTAAAATGGTTCAACCACTGTAGAAAATGGTATGGCACTTCCTAAGAAATAGAAGTACTGTATGGCCCAGCAATCCCTCTACTTGGTATATTTTCAGAAGAAGTAAAAACCACCACAAGAGTAGATACATGCATACCCATGTTCATCACAGCATTAATTACAAGAGCAAAAGATGGAGATAGCTTAAATGTCCATAAATGGAAGAACTGATAAACAATCTTTGGTACATACACACAATGGAATACTATGCAATGAAGAATCTGCAAAATATGGATGAATTTGGAAGACAATACAATAGGATAAGAATTGTTATGAGACCATTATTGTAAAAACTTAAGAAAAGATTTTAAAATTAAAAGAAACATTCTTTGATGGTTACCAGGAGTGGGAGGGAAGTGAGAGTCATTCAATGACTAGTGAGTAGACAAATGTTAATTCAGGTGACAAGGGAGGGCAACATACAAGAAGGGGGAGAGCAATGGTTGGCAGATGAATGATAAGGGCAGGTGAAGACACAGTGAAGTATGCAAGGGCTAAAAGGGATAGACGTAAATAGTAATATATATACAACCTTAAAACAACAGTGCTTTGTGTATAGGTACATGGACAGAGACACAGGCTGCATGTGAATGGAAGGAAGAGTAGGAGATATGTATAAATGTATATTTAAATATCCCACAAAAATATGAGTTTTAAAAAGGATATTTCTATTTGCACAACAACAAGGAGGAAGCTAGACAACTGTTGCGGCATGGAGGGGATTGCAATCATTGAGATGAAACAAAGTATCTGATTTGTTTAATGTAAAACTGATGATTTTGTCTGTAAACGTTCGCTCAGTTCACAAGGAAAAAAACAAACTCTAATTTTTCAGCAGAAACCATACAGGCAAGAAGGCAATGAGGAGATATATACAAAACTCTAAAAGAAAAAAAAAAAAAAGACAACCAAGAATCATGTACCCAGCAAAACGGTTCCTCATATGTGACAGTAAAATTAGAATGTTTCAAGACAAGCAGAAATAAAAGGAATTTGCAAAAGCCAGACCAACATTACAAAAAATACTAAAGGAAGTCTTTAGACTGAGAACCAGTGACAGCAGAAAAAACCTGAGATAGACATACACAGCAACATCACCCAGAATTCAGATACAGATGTATCCTGGGGTCCTGGTGTGGCACTGTAGAGTAAGCACTGGACATCAAGGTTGGTTTGAACCATTAAGACGGTAGTTCAAATTTACCAGCCACTTCTTGAAAACCCTGTACTGGATCACTAAATCGGAACCAACTCAATAACACTTAACAACAACAACAACATAGAAGTATCCCAAGTAAAGCGAACCTTATTGCTGTTAAGTGCTATTGAGTCAGTTCTGACTCACAGTGACCTTATACGTAGTTTCCAAAGAGCAGCTCATGAATTTGAACTACCAAAATGGTGGTTCAAACTGACTTTGAGGTCCAGTGTTTTATGCCACACCAAAACAAACCTACAAGACCTAAAGATAGGGAAACAGGGAAATCATATTATAATGAAGACAACTACAAAGCAAAAGGAGGGAGTTGTTACAGAACTTCCAAACAGTGAAGAAGTAGATTTCAAGATAAAAGAGGCTATTTAAGATTGAGTATGAAATTAATAAATACTAGGAGCTCTGGTAGCATAGTGGTTACGAATTGGGCTGCGAACCGAAAGGTCAGCGGTTTGAAACTACCAGCTGTTCAGCGGGAGAAAGATGAGGCTTTCTGCTCCTGTAAAGATTTACAGCCTCGGAAACCCTGTACAAGATTGCTATGAGTCGGAACCGACTCCATGGCACATAACAACAAGAAAGGTAATACCAAAGGGAAAAAAATTCCACCTCTCGCCTTTCAGTTTGTCATATTGTGTGACTTGTGTGTTGATGTGATTCTGGAAGCCATGCCACCAGTATTTTAAATATCAGCCAGGTCACCTATGGTGGGCAGGTTTCAGATGAGCTTCTAGATGAAGACAGACTAGGAAAAAGGAGAAACAAACAACTTCCAAATATTTAGTCACTGAGAACTTTATGAATTGCAGTGGAACAATGTTAACACCAGATTATTGAATACTGAAACATGATGAAGAGCGCCAGAATATTGTCAGATATCGTGTGAGAACATCAATCCCTTAGGTTGGAAACAACTTAAAAAGCAACTAGGGAAGAGATACCTTCTCCAAATAAAGTTGACCATGATGATGCAAATAGAATACAGTCCTTGGGACATTCATCTGATGACGGGAAACAACACAAAATGAGGAGAAACAGCTTTAAAAATCCATTAATAATCAGGAACATGGAATGTAAGAAGTATGAATCTAAAAAAAATTGGAAATTGTGAACAATGAAATGGAATGTATAAACACTGATATCCTAGGCATTACTGAGCTAAAAGACACTGCTATTGGCGATTTTCATTCTGACAATCACATGGTTTACTATGCTCGGAATGGGAAATAGCAGAGGAATGGCATTGAATTCATCATCAAAAAGAATATATCAAGAGAAGTCATGAGATACAATGCTTTCTGTAATAGGATAATAGCTATCCAACTACAAGGAAGATCAGTTAATACAACTATTATTCAAACTTATACACCAACAATTAAAGCCAGTGATGATGAAATTGAAGAGTTCTAATAACTTCCTCAGTCTGAAATTGATCAAACATTAAAAGAAGATGTATTGATCATTACTGGCAATTGGAATGCAAAGGTTGGAAACTAAGAGGAATGCTCAGTAGTTGAAAAAAATTGCTTGGTGACAGAAGTAATGCTGGAGCTCAAATGTTAGAATTTTGCAAGACCAATGAATTCTTCATTGCAAATGCCTTTTCAAACAGCATAAAAGATGATGTTATACATGGACCTCACCAGATGGAATACAGAAATCAAATTGATAAATTCTGTGGAAAAAGAAAATGGAAAAGCTCTATGCCATCAGCCAAAACAAAGCCAGGGCCAGTCTGTGGAACAGATCTTTTGCCTATAGGGGGCTCTTTCTCTCCCTGTACTACTCAAGAAGAGACAGCAACTGCTGCCGTATAGTTAAGATAAAATCACACCCTATAAAGCCCCTAAATCCAGGCAAGAACCACCAACAACTGCCGTACACCAGGAAGGCAGACAACACCTATGAAAGTTACAATGAGTTAAGCAATAAGAAGAGTGAAAAGGCAAGCCCACTTCCTGATTACAACTACCTGCAGGCAATCAGAAAACATTAAAAAAAAAAAAAAAAGCCCAAAACACACACTCAATTAAGTATTAAGGCCACAGCTAAACATGTAACATGTCCAAAAAGCAAAAACAGATGAGCATATCAGCACATGTCCAAAACCAAGATAAAATGTCTGAGACAAATGACCTACAGGTAGACCTGGACTCCATTCTGGAAGGAGGGCAGGTCATGGAAATGCCTGAGAAGGAATCCAGAAAAATGACTATAAAATGTTTCAAAACACTTTACAATGGAGTTGAGAAAAGTAAGGAAGAAGTCAGGAAAGCACTACAGGGACAATCAAATAAGATAGATACAACACTGGAAACAATTCAAAACCTCCAGAAAGAGGTCCAAACGATTAATAAAAGAATATGAGTAATAGACAATACACTGAAAGGGCAAAGGATTAGAATTGAAGCGATGGAAGGCAAAACTAGTGAACTGAAAGACAAATTTCTCAATACTACTAAGAGAGAAGAGCAAGCAGAAAAAAGGATAAAAATATCCAAAAAAGGTCTGAGATTCACATTGTACAACATGAAAAAGAATAACTTAAGAATTATTGGCATTCCAGATCAGGAAGAATCACAAAAGTCCACAGAAGAGATAGTTGAGGAGTTTTGGGAAGAAAATTTTTCTAGCATCCTGAAAAGTGAAAAGATAAACATTCAAGACGCTCGACGAACCCCAAAAGAAAACCACAAAGACATATCATAATCAAGGATAAACCCCAAAAGAAAACCACAAAGACATATCATAACGAGGCTCTCCAAAATCAGAGATAAGGAGACAATCCAGAAAACAGCTAGGGAAAAGAGAAGCGTTACATACAAAGGCAAGCAAGTCAGATTAACCTCAGATCTTTCAGCAGAAACCATGCAGGCAAGAAGGAAATGGGACACATATATAAAACCCTGAAACTAAAAAACTGCCAACTAAGAATCCTTTATTCAGAAAAGCTATCAATCAAATACGACAGTGTAATTA
>NW_006408637.1:1616855-1628537 GCF_000296735.1 Chrysochloris asiatica | reverse complement strand
AGACATGCATCTGACTGGTGACCATGTTGGTCACTGATAAGGGGAAGTGAAGGAAAAAAAAGCAATGAAGCTGTGAGCTAAGCCCTACAACGTTCAATAGACTGTTTTGAATCTGGGTGGAGACCTGGTTGGCCAGTAATATGTCAAGATCTGGGGACTCCAGGCTCAGAGTCAGTGACATAGTCACAGAGGACTAGAGTGGAGAGTGAAGCATCCAGCTGATAAGAGAGGGCATATGCACAAGAACGTCCACACTTGCAGGTAATATCCACTTGACCTGGCTTCAATGATGGGATTATCAGAGCTCAACTAGAAGAAAAAAGAAGAAGGGGAAAAAAGTAATCTGATACAATTTGATGAACTTGACCTATACATATGGATGCAGTAGCTCAAAAGAGGAAACACATCTTTAAAGTGAGGATCATTCCCACCCCCTTGATACTCAGGGTAGACAGGGATAGACAACTTGGACATTGGTTACCCAAAATGGGGGTGCTACAAAAGCAAGACGTGACTGGCTTACATGCTTTCAAGAGCGAGCCTAGATCCAGAGGGCACGGAGAAGGTAGAATCTCAATGGAGTAGTATCCAATCTGTCTGGGCAGGGCTGATGAAAGGAGATGGGGATAGCACTCATGTGGTACAACAGTGAATAATTGCTATCAGGACTGACTTTCTCAATTTATCAGGATGTTGTTTATTGGTCCAGTAGTAAGTATTTTTATTTTCTTTACACTAAGGTGAAACCCATAACAAATCTTTGATTTTCATCAGTAAGTATTTTAAGTCCTCTTCATTTTTAGCAAGCAAGGTTGTATTATCTGCATATGACAGCTTGTTAATGAGTCTTCCTCCAATTCTGATGCCAGGTTTTCCTTCATATAATCCAGACTTCTAAAATAATCTGCTCAGCATACAGACTGAGTAGATATGGTGAAAGAGTACACTTCCACACACCTTTCCTAATTTAAAACCATTCAATGCTATGTACAGGTTTGTCATGAGCACAATTAAGTTTTCCAAAATGCTCATTCTCTGTAATGTGCTCCATAGCTTGTCATGATCCACACAATCGAAAACTTCTGTATAGTCACTAAAGCACAGGGAAAACATCTTTCTGATATTCTCTGCTTTCAGCCAATATCCATCAGACATCAGCAATGATCTCTCTTTAATATTCACATTAAAAAAAAAAAAAAAGTTTTCCAAAAGTCCAGGTATCATCACAAAATAATGGCAGTAATTTACCTATCCAATCAGCACCTCTAAGTACATCCTGGGAATGGAAGAAGACATAAGTATTTGCCTCTGTTTACCAACAGTGAAGTAAGTGTTCCAAACCAAAACCAAATCCACTATTACTTAAATCCATTCTGACTCACAGTGACCCTACAAAACAGAGAGGAATTGCTCCATATGGTTTCCAAAGCTGTAATCTTTACAGAAGTCACATCTTTTTCTCACAGCAGCTGGTCAGTTTGCCAACCTTTGGTTAACAATCAACTGCTTAACCATTGTACCACGAGGTCTCAAAACACAAAACCCATTGACCCAATTCCAACCCAAAGTAGAATTACTCCTACAAGGTTCCCAAGATTGCAGTCTTCATAGAAGCAGACTGCCATATCTTTCTCCCGTGGAGCTGCTACTAAAGTCTAACTGCCCACCTATGGCACTGTACACGTGGGCCACAAAGTCAACAGTTCAAATCCACCAGCTGCTCCTCAGAAAACCTATACAGGGTTACTATGAGTCAGAACCAACTCGACTGCATTTAACAAACAACACCACCTATCAGTTAGGAAACAAGCACTTGGGCACCGGGCCACCAGAGTTCAAGTAGGTGTTAAATAGATAATCATCCTCTACCACGATGTCAAGTAGGAGTTTAAAAGATGATAATCCTCTACCACGTTATCTAGTGTTGCTATGACAGAAATATCACAAGTGGATGGCTTTAATAAGCAAAACCTTTTTCTCTTTCACAGTTAAGGAAGCTAGAAGTCTGAATTCAGGGTACCAGTTAATGCAAGGCTTTCTCTTCCTGAGGGATGGTCTTGTTTCCTTTCACCATCTGTGGGATGGCATGGCTTGGAGATTTCCACATGTCTTGGCTTCAATCTTCACCCTGGGTATGGGAGGTTCTCTGCACAAGGACCCAAGGTTTCTTTGGTAATGTTGATGTCCCTTCTGCTCTCCTCCCTCTAATCTTTATAAGATAAAAGGATTTGCAGGCTGTACCCCTGGGAAATTTCCCTTAAATGGCATCAGGGCTACAACCTGAGTTTGTTGTGGTGGTACAGTACCACAGAGTCGATTCCAACACATAGCTTACCCTTAATAGGGTTTCTGAGGAGCAGCAGGTGAGCTTGAACCACTGACCTTGAGGTTCAAAGGGCCTTTAAAGTCCAGTGCATTCATTAACTGGAAGTGCTATACCAGGAATCCATAACCTGAGTGTGTTTCATTGTACTTAACCTAGTTTTATTAACATAACAAACATCCTAATTCTCACTAATATAACTTTACATTAGTGTAACAACAATGTAACAAATTGTTACATTGTTGTTGTTGGTAGGTGCCTCATTAACACATTGTTGCTGTTGTTGGCAAGTGCCATCAAGTCAGTTCTGACTCTAGCCACCCAGTATAGGGTTTCCCAAGAGAGGCTGGTGAGCTTGAACCACCAACCTTGCTGTTCAAACCTACCTACCTCACAGTCCAACCAGCACATTAACCCACAGAGCCACACCAGGATTCCTACTAACACAGAGGTTAGGTTTTACAACACATCACAAAATGGAGAATAATCACATCAAATCCTATAATGGGAGTGATTATATCATTACATAACTACCAGATAACATCCTTACATAACTGCAAAACCAGTGAGAATCATAAGTTAGCCAAGTTGCCACATATTTAAGGAGAACAAAATCAATCTATGACTAGCATGGCTAGCAACCTCTTACAATAGCCAGTAACTGCTAGTATTTGTTCTTATAATTTTGATGTTTTTCCTACTATTTCAAATTACTTACAATTCATTTTCCATATGCTTATATAAAGAATATTTTATGTCTTAGAAGGTTTTCAGTTACTACAACTATATGCTGTACAATTGACACAACTGTAAAGGTTGAAGCGGTGCAACTAAAAGAGGGGAGCAGTTAACCTGTCATTTCAGGAACAGAGGATCACAGGGCCATCAAGCGAGAAGAATGGGAGAGGAGCAAGGGATCCTAACCAGAAAGACAGTGGCAACAGAGAAAGAGGCAGAGGTGATGGCATAGAAAGACAGAGAGAGCATCAGAGGACTACAGGTCCATGGACTAAGACAGGCAGTGGACCTGTGGGCAGAGGCTGGCTTGCAAAATGTACCCTTTGGACATTTAAATGAATATATATATTCAAAGAGGTATGTGTACAAAAAAAAAAAGCTAATAGAGGAATACTGTTAGCTGGTGGTGGTGTACGGAGAGGGTTATAAGCATTGCAATGATTTGTTGAGTGTGAAACTGATGATCTGTCCTATAGACCTTCACTCAATTCACAATAAAATCTTTAATATATATATATACGCCAAATACTATCAAGTTACAAAGCAATACTTGCTTCTTCTTAATCATCCTTTAGGAACACATTATTTATCATGTGATTTAGCATCTAAAACAGGTTGATAACTTGATGGTAAACTTCATTACTATCAGGTTATCATTTAATGCAAACGCAAAAATCTACAGATAAAAAAAATCTACAGAAAAATAAAGTTTTCTCTATTTCCTTTACCTTTTCTTTTGTTACCAGTAAGATTGACTTTTAGAGGTTTGCAATTACTATCCTAGCAGTGTTACTTTTAAGTTAACAGAAAGAACTAAAAATAGATGTTTTCACAACACAAATTCTTACAAAATACCATTTCACCTTCTCTAATGATTCAATCACACCCCAATGAAAATAATTTCAACTGTGCAAATGTAGTAGCAATTTCCACCTTAAATTTAACCAGTTTTAGCTACCAACAGAAGTCTTGGTGTGGTACTATAGGAGAAGCATTGACCTATAAACCACAAGATTGGCAGTTCAAACCCACCAGCTGCTCTTTGGAAATCCTCTACATGGTCACTATGTGTCTCAACTGACTCAATGGCACTTAAAAACTATCAACAGTTACCAGGAGGAAGCCTGGATACCCAGCTACCCTTTATTGCACACACACAGAAAAAAGAAAAAAAAGAATGAAAAAGGAAAGGAAAAGAGAAAGGCTAAAAAGTGTTCATTAAGAAACTCAGTATGTTTTGGCACCTATCTATCACCTTGTCTGGCACACACAGGCATGAAATAAGGATTGAGGATGGAATGATAAAACCGTAGATGATGAATGAATAGAACCAGGTGAGAGGAAAGACACAGAGCAATGAAACCAAAAGAATCAATGAATCCAGCAAGTATATAGAATATGATGCAAACAGTTAAGCACAGAAGGCTGTGAGATGACTAAGAGTTAGATTTTACTAGAAAAAATCAAAGAGGAAATGGGACTTACATCAGCCTTTTTTAGATGTTAAACCAAGTGACAAATAAGGTATTACAAGAGGGCAAAACAAAGGCACAAAGTCAGGAAAATTAAATGCATGCGCATAGAGCAATAAACAGATGCATTTGTCTGGAGGTTTGAAGGAAACCGTGGGTGGTAAGGCTACAAAGCCAGGTGGTTGTAGCTAGATGCCTATAGAATAGAACAGGCTGGCGGTGTCAATGTGCTGGTGAAACTTAGCATATCAGCCATATGTAATTAACTTAGCCAAACTCCCAAGAAAAACCAACATTAACAAAGAGGTAATAAAAATGCTCTAACTGAAATGTTTTAAAGATACATTTTTTAAGAGATAATGTTTACAGCAATTCAGGAAAAGCTAGGCACTACAAATAGTCATTTTCAGCTAACTCTTGGGTTCACCATGAGCTGGAATAGGCTTGATGACAACTAATAATAGCAAGCAGTTAATAGTTATCATGCCAAGGTGTGTATACAATTTCAAAGGGTTTTGTGTTGCTTTGAAAATTTTGGTTCTGACCTCTCTGAACAATGATTTTTATTAAGGTGTCAAACCAGAGGAAGTAAGCAAATGGCACTAATGAGTGACTCCAAGAAACCAGACAGAATTAAAGGGGATTTATATGTATTATTTCAAGGATCTCTGGTAGCTGAGTGGTTAAGAGTCAGGCTACTAACCTCATGGTCAACAGTTCAAAACTACCAGTCTTTCTGCAGGAGCAAGATGAGGTTTTCTGCTCTTGTAAAGATTTGCAGCCTTGTAAACCCTATACAGGATCACTAGAGTCAGAACCAACTCCATGGCACACCACCACCACCACCATATGCATTATTTTACTTAATCAAAACACTATTGATTTGAAATAACTCTTCCATCTTTATAGAAATGATTTTTTTAATTACTTGCAGAAGGACATTTAGCTAAAGAGCAAACTTGGGATACAAATTTATGAACATATTAATTAAAAATCATGTTTTTTTCCATAATTTCTCTACTCATAGAATCTTTCTTTTTAAAAAAATGAAAACAAAGGCATAAAGCCTTCCCAACCATTCATCAAATGATCCCCCATTCACTTAAATCCAAGTTAAAATAACAATAGCAACCACTTTTAAAGCATCCACTTGTATATTTTCAATAACTTTTTTATAGCCTCATATGCAAACAGCTCTAAAAACACCTGTTCTGTTTTAAAATACACATGGCTTATAGCCAATGCCTAAATGCACTTAAAACTAGGCCAGTCCTCTGCTCATAAAGCAACCATTAAAGCCTATCACCATAGCTCCTAGAGTAATTGACTCCAGTCCAGAACAACAGAACAAAAGAAAAGAATGAGAAAGGATATTTCAGCCCAAACTGAAATTATTTAAGAACAACGTCCTCAATCCAAGCTTATGTTGCCAAATTCTATCCTGATCTATAAAATCCTTCTGGTGCAGTGCGGGGCTGCTAACCAAAAGGTTGGTAGTTCAAACCTACCAGCTACTCTGCAGGAGAAAGATGTCTGCTTCCATGAAAATGTACAGCCTTGGAATCCTATGTGACAGTTTCACACCATCCTGTATGGTTGCTGTAAGTCTGATTTGACTGGGAGGCAAAAGGTAAATACAGACCCCAATAAGGCAGTGTCTGGGGAAATAACCGTATCTCTGTTACTCCTATAGCATTATGTAAAAGTGGTGTGTGTGTCTGTGTGTGTACATCTGTATAATATCCCATGCCATGTATGTGTGTATCTGAAATACATGTCATATGTAATCCATATGACTGCATTATGGACTCCTGGTGTGTCACTATAAGATAAGCGCAAGACTGGGAACCACGAGGCTGGTGGTTCAAATGCACCAGCTGCTCCTCGGCATCCCTGTATAGGGTCACTGTGAGCTAGAGTCAGCTGGATGGCACTTAACAACAATATGCTATATATAACACAATTTTTAAATCCCCTCCTATATATCATATATACACATACATATATAGCATGAAATGTTACATATACGCAGACACACTACAATTTTTATTTTTAAACTTTACATAATATCTTACAGCATTGAATACCAGACATATGTAAAAAGCAAGGACATTCAGATTTGAATCCATAGATTGAGCTTCTATTTCTGGCTCTGCTTGTGTGACCTTGAAAGAGTTATTTCACATCTTTCTTTACCTCCATGTTGCCACTAGCTCAGCTAAACCTATTACCTTTCTTCTGAAAACAAACTACTAAGCATATGAGATAAACATATGGAAACTGCTACAGCCATATCCAACCAAATACAAAGTAAATGGTGTTCAAATTAAGTAATGAACTCTGCACATTGATTCTACACAGTAAAAATTTCTGCCTGAGGAGGTGAACAAAATCCAGGTGTTGCCTTAATAAGACTCCATTAAGAGCCCCAAGTTTTACATTTGGGAATACTTAGCGAATTAAAAAAACGAAAACAAAATTTCAACAAGTAAGAGACCTGTGCCTTTTCAGGACTCAGTTCAATACCCCTAAAACAAGTAGTCTTCCCTCCTTTCTGCCAGGGAAATGGACCAGTGGGTTTGCACCACTTTCAATGCCCTGCCCTGTAGTTTTCTCGGTTCTACTTTTTAATTCCTCTTTCCAGGCAAAGAGGATCCAGGCCTGGAAAATAGGGTATCAATGATAGATTTGATGCTGGAGATCACATGACAGAATTCCACGAGACCAGTGACTATTTCATTGTAAATTGTATATGTGCATCTGGAAGCACATACTTATCTATGACAAGAAATTGGGAAGACAGCTATCTAGCCAACTGATTGGAAGAGATCTGTATTTGTGCTGATTCCAAAGAGAGGTGACCCAATGCTTTTAAACAACATAAAAGGCAACTGTACACATGGACCTCACCAGATGGAATATAGAGGAATCAGGTTGACTAAATCTGTGGATATAAATGGAAGCACAATATAATCAGTCAAAACAAGGCCAGGGACAGACTGTGAAGCAGACCATTAATTGCTCATATGTAATTTAAGTGTGATGCTGAAGAAAATTAAATCAAGTCCAGGAGAGGAAAAAAAATAATTTGGATATATCACATCTGAGTTTAGAGGCCATCTAAAGAACAGATTTGATGCATTAGACCAAAGACTAGAAGCATTGTGGAATGACATCAAGAACATCATACAGGAAAAAAGCAAAAAGTTATTTAAAAGAAAGGAAAGAAAAAAAGGACCAAAATGAGTAGCAGAAGAGACTCTGGAATTTTCCCTTGAGCTTGGAGAAGCTGAAGCAAATGGAAGAAACAAGCAAGTAAAAGACCTGAACAGAAAATTTGAAAGGGCACCTCTAGAAGAACAGAAGTAACAAGTTAAGCCTCAATTTGCAATATTGACGGATTTAATGGGCAAAATATGGAATGATGCAGTAAGCATCCAAAAAAGATGGAAGAAAGATACGGAGTTGATGTTGCAAAAAGAAATGGGCAAGGGGCTTGATGGCATACTGGGGAGAAGTGCAGTGAGGATTTCCTTCAGCTATAACACAGAATACTGGACGAAGCAGGTTCAAGGTATGATCCCAGAACTCTGAACCACATATAAGGAATATTTAGAAAGTTTCAAGGATTACAGCCAGTGGAATTTGTAGCAGAATTAAGAAATCCAGTGCTTGCGGAATCCTTTGGCCTCAGCAACTCCCGGAGCAGCCACCTTGGGTGAGGCAGAGCAAAGGAAGGATCAGAGTCGCTACAGATGACTGACTCTTGGGCCATTCTCAGAGATAAAAGTGGACATTTTTTTTTCCTGTTCATTGGTTTCTTGCTGTCTGCATACCTCCATTCTGGCGACTAGAGGGGGTGCTTGAGCGAGTGGGCACCCCATACAACCAGAGGGTTCTACTATGCATGCATGCATACAGATCTGCTCAGTAGAATTGAAAGGGAAAGGCCCTGCTTAAAACCAAACAGCAGTGCAAAATGGCCACCGCCAGCTTGAGCTCCTTATAACTAGGAAAAAGGCCTGAACAGAGGATGTGGAGCAGAAGAGACCCAGACTAAAAAAGGAAACATATTGAAAATGAAATCCTTAGTTACGTCATAACAACCAATAGTGGCATCTTGAAATTTCTCAGGCGAACTTGAAGGCAAGAAACCAAGAGAGGGACATTAAAGGCATACTCATATTTGGCTACAGAGTTTTGTTTTTCCCTCTTCTCTTTACAGCGATTATAGACTACAGAATTCAATCTGTCTTTTTTGCTGTTGCTGTTTGTGTTTTGGTCCCCTCTTTACCTTCAGGGGGCACTTTCTCTCCCTACATTACCCAAGAAGGAACAGCAATTATGGTCATATAGGCAAGCTACAATCACACCTTATAAAATCCCACAATCCAGGCAAGAACCAATACCAGCTGCCATACACCAGGTAGGCAGCAAACACCTGCGACAGTTACCCTGAGTTGAGTAATAAGAAGCATGAAAGGGAAGCCCATCTCCTGATCACATCTACCTTGAGGCAATCAGAAAGCATAATAAAATATCAACACTTTCATCTAAGTATTCAGCTAACTACTGAATATGCTGAAGAAAGAGATGACCATCTCTGGACATGTCCAGAAACAAGATAAAGTGACTAAGACAAATGGAGATGGAGGTAGACCTAGGCTTCTTATTGGAAGGAAGGTAGGCTTTGGAAATGCCTGAGAAGAAATTCAGAAAAATGATCATGAAATGTATCAAAACACTTTGCAGAGAAGTTGAGAAAAATAAGGAAGAAGTCAGGAAAGTGCTTCAGGAACAATCAAATAAGAAAGATACAGCATTGGAAATAATACAAAGCATACAAAAAGTTCCAAATGACTAATAATAGAATATCAGAAATGGACAATACACTGAAAGGGCAAAGGAGTAGAATTGAAGAGATGGTGAGATAGAAGAAAAATCTCTCAATACTACAAATGTAGAAGAGCAAGCAGAAAACAAGATTAAAAAAACTGAAGAAAGTCTAAGATTCATGTTGGACAACATGAAGAGGAATAACATAAGAATTATTGGTATTCCAGAACAGGAAGAATCACACAAGTTCACAGAGGAAATAGTTGAAATGCTGCTGGAAGAAAATTTCCCTAACATCCTGAAAAGTGATAAGATAAGCATTCAAGAAGCTCAATGAATCCTAAGATGGATAGACCTTAAAAGACAATCTCCAAGACATATCACAATCAAGCTCTCCAAAATTAAAGACAAGGAGAGAATCCTGGAAGCAGCTAGAAAAAAGAGTAGCATTACAGACAAAGGCAAGCAAATCAGATTAAGCTCGGATTTCTCAGCAGAAACCATGCAGACAAGAAGGCAAAGAGGAAACATATATAAAACACTGAAAAAAAAAAAAAAAAAACTGCCAACCAAGAATCCATATCTATGGATAATTACACTGAATGTAAATGGATTAAATGCACCAGTGAAGAGACAGAGAGTGGCAGAATGGATAAGAAAAAAAAGATCCTTCAATATGCTGTCTGCAAGAGACACACCTTGCACACAAAGACTAAAACAAATCTACAATAATAATAAGCATTTTTAAATATGGATAGAACAACCAGAAAGAAACTCAACAAAGACACAGAGGAACTAAACAACACAATCAGTCAACTAGACTTCATAGATGTGTACAGAGCATTCAACCCAACAACAGCACAAAACACATTCTTTTCTAGTGCACATAGAACATTCTCCAGAATACACCATGTGTTAGGCCACAAAACACCTCCATAAATTTACAAACATCAAAATCCAACAAAGCATCTTCTCAGACTACAATGCTATAAAATTAGAAATCAACAATAGGAAGACCTACGAAATAAAGTCAAATACATAAAACTGAGTAACACCCTGCTGAAAATCGACAATAGTAGAACAAATAAAATGCGAATTCACAAAGTTTCAAGAAACAAGTGAGAATGAAAACACAACATACCATAATCTTTAGGACATGGCAAATGCAGTGTTAAGAGGACAGTTTATTGCAATAAATGCACACATCTAAAAAGAAGAAAGATCCAAAATCAACGCATCAACATAGTATATCCAACAATTAGAAACAGAGCAGTAAAGGAAGCCTACAGTCAATAGAAAAAGGAAATAATAAAGATTAGAGCAGATAAATGAGATTGAAAACAGGAAAACTATAGGAAGTATCAACAGGACAAGTAGCTGGTTTTTGAAAGAATTAATAAAATAGAAAAACCATTTCTAACAAAAGAAAGAGGGAGAAGACACAAATAACACATATAAGAAACCACATGGGTGTTGCCACAACAGAACCAACAGAAATAAAAAGAATAATAACAGAATATTATGAAGAGATGTTCTCCAATAAACTTGAAAACCTAGAGGAGATCGATACATTTTTAGAAAAGCATGACCTACCTAAATTTACACAGAGTGAAGTAGAAAACTTTAACAGACCTGTAACAAAGGAAGAAATTGACCAAGGTCATAAAAAACTCCCAATCAAAAAAAGTCCATGTCCAGATAACTTCAATGGTGAGTTTTACCAAACATTCAGGGAAGAGCTGTCATGAATTTTACTTAAATTATTCCAGAAAATTAAAAAGGATGGTAAACCCCCTAGTACATTCTATGATGCAAACATAACCCTCATACCAAAACCTGGGAAGGACATCACTAGGAAAGAAAATTATAGACCAATGTCCCTCATGAACATAGATGCAATAATTCTCAACAAAATCCTAGCCAACAGAATCCAGCAGCACATCAAAAAAATAATGCATCATGTCCAAGTGGGCTTCATATCAAGATGCAAGGACGGTTCAACATTAGAAAAAAATTAATGTAATCCACCATAAAAATAAGAAAAAGGAAAAGAACCACATAATCATACCGACTGAAGCAGGAAAAGTATTTGACAAAATCCAACATCCATTCCTGATAAAAACACTCAACAAAATAGGAATTGAAGGGAAATTCCTCAACATAATCAAGAGCATTATACAAAACCAACAGCCTACATTACTCTCAATGGAGAGAAACTGAAAGCCTTCCCTCTGCAAACAGGAACCAGACAAGGATGCCCTTTGTCACCACTCCTATTCAATATTGTGCTGGAAGTCTTAGCAAGACTTATAT
>NW_006408637.1:1612563-1616681 GCF_000296735.1 Chrysochloris asiatica | reverse complement strand
AAGATCAACATACAAAAACCAGCTGGATTCCTCTATACTAATAATGACAATGCTGAAAAGGACATTAGGAAAGCAATACCATTTACAATAGCCACCCAAAGGATGAAATATTTAGGAATAAATGTAACCAGAGAAACAGAGAAGACATACAAAGAAAACTACACAACACTAATATAAGAAGCCAAAAGAGACTTACAAAAATGGAAGACTATACCATGCTCCTGGAAATGAAGACTTAACACTGTGAAGATGTCAATACTACTCAAAGCAATCTACACATATAACGCAATTCCAATCCAGATTCCAGTGACATTCTTTAGAGAGGTGAAAAAACAATTACAAAATTAATATGGAAAGGAAGAGACTCAGAATAAGCAAAGCACTGCTTAAGAAGAAGAACAAAGTTGGAGGCCTCTCACTCCCTGATTTCAAAATTTACTACATGGCTACAGTGATCAAAACAGACTTGGACTGGTACAATGAAAGATACACAGATCAATGGAACAGAACTGAGAATCCAGAAATCAACCCATCCATGTATAGCCAACTGATCTTGGACAAAGGTCCAAAGTACATTGAGTATGGAAGACATAGTCTCTTCAACAGATAGTGCTGGCAGAATTGGAAATCAATATGCAAAAGATTGATACAAGACCTTTACCTCATGCCATATAAAAAAACAACAACAACAACAGCATGGATTAAGGATTTAAGTGTGAATCCCAGAATTATAAAGGTCATCAACGAAAAAATTGGGACAAATTTTAGGGCTTTAATCCAGGGCACACACAGACTACCAAACATTGCAAAAAAGTACACAAACAAAAGAAGACAAAATAGATGATTGGGACATTCTAAAAATTAGAAATTTATGTGCATCAAAGGAATTCACCAAAGAGTAAAAAATGAGCCTGCCGAATGGGAAAAAAAATCTTTTTGCAATGACATATCAGACAAGGGACTAATTTCTAAAATCTTTAGGAAATTATAACACCTCTACAAGAAAAAGACAAATAACCCAATCATAAAATGAGCATAGGACATGAACAGACACTTCACCAAAGAAGACATTTGAGCAGCCAACAAACATATGAAGAAATGTTCACAACCATTAGTCATTAGAGTGATGCAAATCAAAAACAACAATGAGATATCATCTCACACCAGCAGTAACAGTGAAGTTCAAAAATGCAGATGATAATAAATGCTGGCAAGGATGTGGAGAGATTGGGACCCTTGTACATTGCTGGTGGGAATGCAAAATAGTCCAACTATCCTGGAAAACAGTATGGTGCTCCCTCAGAAAAGTTGGAAACAGAAATACCGTATGATCCATGAATTCCTATACTTGGTATTTATCCACAAGAAACACGAGCCATACCAATGTTCATAGCAGCACTATTCACAATAGCAAAAACAGAATACCCTAAGTGCCCACCAACAGAAGAATGGATAAACAAACTTTGATACATATACACAATGGACTATTGTGCTACCTTGAAGAATAACAAGGAAGCTGCAAGCCACCGCATAAAATGGATGAACATTGAGCACATTATGCTGAGTGAAATTAGTCATAAATGGACAAATATTGCATAAGACCATTATTGTAAAAGCTTAAGAAACGATACCCATATCAAAAGGTAAAAAAAAAATTCTTTGTTGGTTACTGGTGGGGGTGGAGTGGAAGCAATCATAGAGCACAAAGAAGGGAGCAGACACATCATAGTTCAGGTGTTGTTGAGGGCAATACACAAGAGGGGTTAGGAAGTGGAAGAACAAGGTAGACAGGGGAACACTCAGACAGGTTTGCATGGGCAAAATGGAAAAGAGATAAATAGCGATGCATGCTCAACCTTGGAACAACAGGGCTCTGTGATACGGGGATCAAGGCATAGTCTGAAAGGAGGAAATAATACTAAGATGCTTGACTGTCTTATGGATATTAGTTTCCCTTGCCTACTATTGTAAAATATCCCACTTGAGTGGGATAGAAAGGAATGTTGAGAAACATGATTACAGAAAGCTTGTAAGCCTGTCTTCAGCCTATAACTGCTTGGAATACCTAAAAGGGGTTCTACAACTTGCACAGTGAAACAGACTTTTGCAGAGCCTTTGCAGTGTATAGGACCTTAGGTGGAATCCTGAGTCCCATCCAGAACCTTCCGAGGTGGGACATTCCCATGAAAAAGGACAAGCAGACCATCCTGGGACAGCTAGAGTGTCAGAAGATACATCTTCAAAGAAAGATCATCAGGAAAAATCCAAAACAAAAATGGCAGTATGACTGGTTACTACAAGAATAAGCAAGTTGTTCGCTGGGAAGCCATCAAGGCAAGCAATCAAGTTCCTTCAGGACAAACCCCCCTTTAAGACTGAAACCCAAATGGAACACATGAGCAGACATGTAAGCTTGCTGATGACCACATTGGGCTACTGGTAAGTGGAAGAGGGGAAAGATAGCAATAAAGACATGGGCTGAGTTCAACCACATTCCAACTCCCGTTGACCCGGAGATGACAGAGAAAAGAGGAAGGGCTGGTTGGTCCCAAGTGTTGTGAGACCTGGGGAGGACACCTGAGCCCATGGACAAGGATATAGCCACAGAGGGCTAGAGCTGAGAGTGAAGCACCCAGCTGATATGAAGTGAGGGGAGACGCACAACCACACCCAAACTTGCAGATAATACCATTTGACCTAGCTTCAATAGTTTGATAATCAGAACTTGATTAGAGGTAGGTAGGTAGGTAGGTAGGTAGGTAGGTAGGTAGATAGATAGATAGATAGATAGATAGATAGATAGATAGATAGATAGATAGATAGATAGAGATAGATAGATAAAATTCTTGATAAAGGAAACAAGGGTAAATTGCTACAATTTGATAAACATAACCTATACTCATGGAGGTAGTAGCTCTAAATACCAACAGAGAGGGAAGGAGTCTTTACATCAAGTATCAATGTTATCCCCTCTGTACACAGGGTAGATAGGGACGGGCAACTTAGACATTGGCTACCTAAAATAAGGGGGTGATAAAAGCTTGAAATTACTGGCTTACAAGGTTTCAAGAAGGAGTTTATTTTAAGAGTGTGGGGAGAGAGACAGAGTCCCCACTAAATAGTTTTCATCTTGTCTAGATGAGTCTGCTGAAAAAAGATGGGGATAAGATTCTTACAATTCAATAGTGAGTAATTGTTATCATGACTAATTGCTACTGCCACAATTGCAATGGTAGAAGTTTTGTAACAAAAACAGGGGAGCAGTTAATCTTATAGTCCAGAAGCATAGCACCCTAGGACCATCAAGGGAGAAGAGCACAAGCAGAATGTGAGACCTTATCCAGAGAAGCAATGACACCAGAGATAGAGGCAGAGATGGGGACATGGAGAGAGGGAGCAACTGAGGACTTTTGATTCATGGAAAGAGAGAGACTGAGAGCTGGCAGCCAAGAAGCAGACTTGCAGAATGTGCCCTTTGGTGGTGTAAATTATTATATATGCCTGAGTGTTTAAAAAAACAAAAACAAAGCTAAAACGAATAGAGAGAAATACTGCTAAATTATGGTACATGGAGGGGATTACAATCATTGTAATGAAATAAAGTATATGATTTGTTGAATGTAAAATTGATGATCTGCCCTGCAAACTTTAAACTTTCATTCAATTCACAATAAAAACTTATAAAAAAGAAATGGGCAATACTTATGATCGCCAACCAATGGTATTGTAGGAAGAAGTCCAAGCTGACCTGACTCATTGGCAATACACAGTGCTCCAGGAATTGATGGGATATAAATTGAAATCTTTCAATGAACTGATGCACCACTAGAAGAAGATACTTATTTATGCCAGAAATTGGAAAGACAGCTATCTAGCCAACCAACTGGAAGAGATCTATATTTGTACTGATTCCAAAGAGAGGTTACCCAACGTGGTGCAGATATCATTGAACAATCATTAATATCACATGGAAATAAAATTTGTTTAAGATAATTCAAAAATTGTTGCAAGAGTGCATTGATAGGGAATGACCAGAAATTCAACCCAGATTATGAAGAGAACCTGGAATGAGTCAGTCATATCATAGCTGATATCAGATGGATCTCGGCTAAAAAGAT
>NW_006408637.1:1599174-1611568 GCF_000296735.1 Chrysochloris asiatica | reverse complement strand
CAACTGTATGAATCATAACAAACTATGGATAACAATGCTAAGAATGGGTATAACAGATTACTTCATTGTGTTCAAGAGGAACCTGTAAATAGACCAAGAGGCAGTACTTAGAACAGAACAAGGGGACCGAATAGTTTAAAATCAGGAAAGGTGTGTGCTAGGGTTGTATCCTTTCACCATACTTATTCTATCTGTATGCTGAGTAGATAATCTGAGAAGCTGGGTCATATGAAGAAGAATGTAGTATCTGGATTGGAGGAAGACTCATCAGCAACCTGAAATATGCAGATTATACAACCTTGCTTGCTGGAAGCAAAGATGACTTAAAATACTTACAGATGAAGATAAAAGAACACAGCCTTCGGTATAGGTTGCACCTCAATATAAAGAATACTAAAATCCTCACCATTAGACCAATAAATAACATCAGGAAAAATGGAGAAAAGATTGAAGTTATCAAATACTTCATTTTGCTTGGATTCACAAACACTGGGCAAATCTGCTCCACCAGACCTCTTGAAAGTGTTCAAGAGCAAAGATTTGAGGACTAAAGTGCTCCTGCCCAAGCCGTGGTATTTTCAATAGCCTAATATACGTGTGAAATAGCCTAATATTCATGTGAAAGTTGAACTATAAATAAGGAAGACTATAGAAGAATAAGGAGCTCTGGTACCATAGTGGTTAGCAGTTTGAAACTACCAGCTATTCCGCGGGAGAAAGATGAGGCTGTCTGCTCCCGTAAAGATTTACAGCTTCGGAAACCCTGTACAGGGTCACTGTGATTGGGAACCAACTCCATGGCACACAACAACAACATAGAAGAATTGATGCATTTGAGTGACTGTGTTGGAGAAGAATATTACATGCACCATGGACTGCTATAAGAGCATTATCAATCTGTGTTAGAAGTATAGCCAGAATGCTCCTTAGAAGTCAGCATGGCATGACTTCATTTCTTATACTTTAGACAAGTTATCAGAGGGACCAGTCCCTGGAGAAGAACATGATGCTTAGAAAGATGGAAGGCCAATTTAAAAAAGGAAGACCCCCCCCCATGAGATAGATTGGCACAATGGCAGCAGTAAAGGGCTCAAACGTAACAACAATCTTAAGGCAGGCACAGGACCGGGCAGTGTTTTGTTCTGCTGTACATGGGATCACTATGAGTTGGAACCAACTCAATAGCACCTAACAACTTCTCTTTATTTAGTGAGTCTTGGAATGACAGAACCATGATTTAATGATCTCTGCATCTTATTGGTGGGCCGAGGGCAGTGGACTGAATACTGGCGTACTAACAGAAGATCACTAATTCAAACCCACTAGCCTCTATTCATGGAGAAAGATGAGGCTGTCTACTCCCATAAAGACTCAGAAATCCTAAGAAGTCCTAGTCTATCCTATAGGTCACTATGTATAGGAGCTGACTCTATGGCAATGGATTTGGTAGCATATTGGGTAGAACATACTGTCACATATACATGATGTTGTTAAGTGCCGTTGAGTCGATTCTAACTCATAGCGATCCTGCATAGGGTTTCCAAGGAGCAGCTGGTGAGCTTGAATTGCTAACCTTTTGATTCAAACAGTCCAGCACATTAACATACCACAGCACCATGCTCCACATATACATAGAGATACGCTACTGCCATTGAGTCTATTCAAACCACAGAAACCCTAGAGGAAAGGGAACGGTCCCATCGGTATTCCAAGCTTTAATCTTTACAGGAACAGACTGATACATCTTCCTCCATGAAAGCAGCTGGTGGGTTCCAACTGCAGCTCTTGCCCACCATACCACAAGAACGACTCATTAAAAGGCAGCTTGACTGATAGGTAGGTATACAGATATGTATAGGTATGTTGTTGTTATGTGCCGTGGAGTTGGTTCCGACTCATAGCAACCCCGCGTAGGGTTTCTGAGGCTGTAAATCTTTTCGGGAGAAGAAAACCTCATCTTTCTCCCATGGAACAGCTGGTACTTTCGAACTGATGACCTTGCAGCTCGCAGCCCAATTTGTAACCACGACGCTACCAGAGCTCCTTATATATAGATATAGATATTTGTTAAATAAATGAAATAGATAAACTTCCAAAGTTTTATGCTAATAGGAAAAGCAGTTATGAATATAAACAATTACAAGCTGGACTGGTAACCTCAAGGTCAACAGTTTGAATCTGCTAGTCGCTCTGGGGGAGAAAGATGAAGCTTTCTGCTCCCATAAAATTGTACAGCCTCAGAAACCTTAAACAAGGTCGCTATGAGTCACAACCAACTCCATAACCCACAGCCACCATGTTAATTACAGTGAGTTTTTTTCCATTTTTCAAAAAGAGATAATATGCAAATTATTGTTTACTTAAAGAGAAAACATGATTTTTCAGGAACATTAAATTTATAAAAATTACAAAGTTACCTCAAGTACTTTGTAATCTTCTTCTACCTTTCGCTTTTCTTTTTTTGGGAAATGTATCTGATGTGTTCATTGAACTTAATCAATAAAGAAGCTAAAGCTAGAAGAGGAAAAATAAATAGGTTCAAGCTCACCAGCTGCTCCTTGGAAACCCTATACAGGGTCACTATGGGTCAGAAACGACTCGATGGCACTTCACAACAACTCTTAATTATCTGGGCAGTAATGGCTCATTGGTAGAATTCTTGTGTCCCATGAAGGACACCCATGTTTGAATTCTGGCCAGTGTACCTGGTTCAGTCACCTGTCATTGGAGGCTTGCATACTGTTGTTATGCAAAACAGGTTTCAGTGGAGCTCCCAGATTAAGACAGAATAAGAAAAAAGTCCTAGAGATCTACTTCCAAAAACCAGCCCATGAAAAAGTATGGACCACATGACCCAATTAGTAGTCAATCAGGATATGATGCAAAAGTAGGCAAGAGTTTAGTTCCGTTGTGTATGCAGTGCCCATGAGTTGGGGATCAACTCAACAGCAACAATACTTAAATATATGATTCTAGGTGTGACACTGTAGGATAAGCACTAGACTGATAACCACAAGGTAGAGTAGATGGTTCAAACATACCAACCACTCCTCAGAAACACTATCCAGGGGCACTATGAGTCAGAACTGACTGGATAGCATTTAACAACAACAACATCATAAACACAAAATAAGATAACCCATATATTTGTAAATGTGATTAATAAAAGCAACTATTTTGTTACGAATTGGGCTGTGAACCGCAAGGTCAGCAGTTCGAAACTACCAGCTGCTCCATGGGAGAAAGATGAGGCGTTCTGCTCCCGTAAAGCTTAACAGCTTCAGAAACCCTGTGCAGGGTCACTATGAGTCAGAACCGACTCCACTGCACATAACAACAACAACAACAATTACATCATTAGCAGGTTCAATAGCAAAGATGTCACTTTGAGGACTAAGGTGCATCTGACCCAAGTCATGGTATTTTCAATAACCTCATATGTATATGAAAGTTGTCCAATGAATAAGGAAGACTGTAGAAGAATTTATACATTTGAATTATGATGCTGGAGAATACTGAAAGTACCATCCATGGCTTGCCAGAAGAACAAGCAAGTCTGTGTTGGAAGAAGTACAGCAAGGATGTTCCTTAGAGGCAGAGACGATGACATGGAGAGTTGGAGTAGCTGGGGATTTTAGACACAGAGAGGGAGAGGGGCTGCGTGCTGATGACTGGGAAGCAGGCTTATAGCGTATACCCTTTGGTTGGTTGATGATGCATGGAGGGGGATTGTAACCACGGCAATGAAACAATATATGATAGGATGAATGTAAAATTAATGTTCTCTCATGTAAACTATCACATAATTCACAATAAAACATTAAAAAAAAGAATGCTCCTTAGAAGCCAGGATGGCAAAAGTTCGGACGTAATATATTCATACTTCAGACGTAACATATCAGGAGGAACCTGGAGAAGGACATCATGCTTGCTAACATGGAGGGTTGCTGAAAAAAGGAAAACTGCCAACTATATAGACTGGCACAGTGGCATCAGCAACGGGCTCAAGTGTAGCAACCATTGTAAGAAAGGTGCAGGACCAGACAGTGTTTCGTTCTGTTGTGCAGAAGATCAACATGAGTTGGGACCAAGTCGACAGCACCTGACAACAACATCATTAACAATATATAGCAAATTAATAAGTAGTTACGGATCACTGGTGGCACTGTGGGTTACACACTGGGCTGTTAACCACAAGGTCAGTGGGTCAAAGCCACAGGCTGCTTGGTGGGAGAAAGATGAAGATGTCTGCTCCCATAAAGATTTACAGTCTCAGAAACACTGTAGAGGGTCGCAATGAGTCAGGATCAACTCCACAGCAGTGCGCTTAATAAGTTGTTGTCTTGAAAAACTTGCACAAAAAATTATATTTATATACACATATCCTTTCCTCCCACAGCACTCTCTACTCAGCTGGGTTGGATAATTTGTTGTAATGACCACAAAACTCCAAACACCATACTGACAATTATGGGTTTATTATGGACGTTAACGGGTTACAATGCAGGGTGAGGAAATACTAAACTGTTGCAATCAAAACAGCCTCTCCTCAGCCATGTCCACAGGCAGGCCTCTCTCTGCCCGACAGGGCACACGCTTTCACCATAAGCCTCAGCCTGAAGGCACTCAGTTCTAGCTCTGTAGGTCAGCAAACTTAGCTCCCCCAGAGTGGAAGTATCCACTCTGCAAACGTGCCTGCTTTCTTCCCAAAGTCACTCAGCTTTACTTGCTCCATGACCTGGGATGTCCACTACTCTGTCCACTAGTCATGTGGTGACTCTTGGTTCTACTGCTATTGCCCCTCTGTCACTCTTGTATTGCCAGTGTTCTGTCACTAGGTTGAGGAGGTTCAAGGGACATGGATCTGAGTTCAAAGGTCACATTCCACTCCTGGCTCTTCTGTGATAGCAGTGAGAGCTCCCTTCCTGTTTCTGAGATGGCTCACTTTAAACCCACCTTAGAGTTCTACGTTTTTGCAATCAAAATTGACACTGTTAACCACTCAAAACTGAATCATGAAGTCTTATAAACATTTCTCCCATCTTCTCTTACACAGACCAAGACACAAATGCTGTTTGGTGGGAGTTACAAACACTATGAGTAGAAGAGCCATATGAAGGAATTCACTGTACTGCAAATTTCATCTAAGTAGTTTTACATATGAAACTATCAAATAAAACAAAAGACTTTCAAATTGCTGTGTATAATTTTAATTATTTAAGTACTTATCACTAACCTACCATGTGCCAGATACAGTACTTACAGAAATGTTCAATTTTTCCTACTTCTAACATTCTTCCATTCAATATTTCATTCAATAATTGAGGCTATAAATTTCAGGCAAATATAAAACAAATTGCCACTTTACCAGGACTTTCGGTGTGGCTCTGTAGGATAAGCACTTGACTGCTAACCACAAGGTCGGCAGTTCAAACCCACCAGATGCTCTGTGGAAATCCTATACAGGGTCACTATGAGTCAGAACCAACTTGATGGCACTTAACAAGAACAAGAAGTGGGCTCTCAAGGCAAAGCCTTGGAACCTAAAAGTCTATAAACTACAAAAATCCAAAGCCCAAACTCATTAATCAAGTCGATTCCAACTCATAGGGACCCTATGTAGGGTTTCTGAAGCTGTAAATTTTTGTTGTTACTGTTGTTGTTAAGCTCTATCCACTTGTTTCTGACTCATAGAGACCATGTATAGAGGCTGTGAATCTTTATCGGAGCAAAGAGCCTTGCTGGTGTTTCGAACCATCAATCTATGGTTAGCAATATGCTTATCCTACAAAGCCACAATGTTCCTGGTAAATGTTTATAGGAGCAAAAATCGTCCTCTTTTTCCTATGGTAGATTTGAATTGCTGACTTTGCATTTAGCAGCCCAACCAGTAACACACTATGCCACCACGCGCCTCTTTAAAAGAGCTCTGGTAGCGTAGTGGTTGCCAGTCAGGCTGCTAACCTCAAGGTCAGCAGTTCAAAATTACCAGCTGTTCCACAGGAGAAAGATGAGGCTTTCTGCTCCCATAAAGATTTACAGCCTCAGAAACCCTGTACAGGGTCACTATGAGTCAGAACCGACTCCACGGCACATAACCACCACCACCACCACCACTTGACAATCCTTATAATAAGCAGATCCATTAGTTGAACTTTAAAGAAATCTGTGTGAATTGCTGTTGTTGTTGTTAAATACTGTCAAGTCAATTCTGACCCACAGCTACCCTGTAAAGGGTTTCCGAGGAGCAGCTGGTGAGTGAGCTAGAACCACCAATCTTGCAGTTCAAACTGACTTTGCAGCCCAGTGCATTAACCCACAGCATCACACCATAACAGATGCCCAGAAGGACCAGTTAGATGGTGTGAGCATTTGGTCTCACCTTCACTACCTCCAAACCACTTTAAGTGGGCCATGAAACCAAATGAGAAGTATCCCTAATATTCTATTTCATGAATTATTAACTTTCCAGTAGTGTGAATCAAATTTGCTTACAGGATCAAATAGGAGTAACCAGCTAATTCACTATGTAATTATACCCAGAATGCAGTGTGATAGAAACTACATATCATACAAAAATGATGGCTTCAAAAATGGGGGGGGGGGGAAGAGAATTAACAGATAATAGAATATTCCCATAAACTTTTAGAAGCCCCACCCCTGGAGCATATACATGCATACAGCTAGTAAACATCATCTTTGAATTTGGTGTTGTTTAGTGCCATCAAGTCTGTTCCCACTCATAACAGTTTCTAAGGAGCAGCCAGTGGTTTTGAACCACCTACCTTTGAAGTCCTGGTGTGGCACTGTAAGATAAACATTGGAGTACAAGGTAGTTTTGAACTGCAAGGTCAGCAGTTCAAACTCACCATGTGTTCCACGGAAACCCTATACATGGCTGTTATGAGTCTGAAGTGACTTGATGACACTTAACAACCACCACCTTTGGTCTGCAGTACAGTGTTCATCCTACAGCACCACACCAGGAGCACCACCACTGGACAGTAAATTGTTTCTCAACACCGACCTTTATGAAATGACCATGAAGGCTGTAGGGACGAGAGAGATAAAGAATGATGGCTAGGGAATAAGGAAAAAACAAGTGGCTGCTTGGGGTGGCCCTGGACATAAGGACCAGGAGATAAGGGCAGATGAAATGGACAGGGCATGATAACTCTGGACCGACGTGCCTAGTGTGTTCCCTTTGTTTTTGTTAAGTGCCAGTGCCCTAGAGTCGGTTCCCACTCATGTATACCCTGTATAGGGTTTCCAAGAAGTGGACTTGAACGACGGACCTTGCGAATCAAGCATTAATTCACAGCGCCACACTTAAGGACCTTATAAAAAATATAAAACCAACAAGTATGCTCAAGACATTTCACTGAGTAGGTGAGGAGACCCTGGGAAGAAAAGACAAGCTGCAAGCCTGTAAGAAGGGAGAATAGCTAGGGAAGGTCGCTGATTGGCAATGCAATCCTTAACCTGGAGGTCAGGAACGCAGGGCGCACTCACCAGTGAAGACGTTCTGGAAACCATCCGCAGCCGCCTGAGCCCCAGAGGACTTGCCAGCCAGAGGTGGGGTCACCTGGCTGATGCTATCCACAGTCGCCCCGCGCTCCAGCAGTTTTACAGAGCCTCCCACCCTGGGCTCACAAGCACCCAGCTCCTCTGTCCAGTCGGCAGAGCGGCTGAGGCCACCCCCGAGGCCGCCATCGGCCCGGTGTTTTTTGGTCTGAACAGCCGCAGAACCCAAAACAGATTTCGCTCCCCGGCTCAGGGAGGTCTCCAGTCGCCTTTTGATCCTAGGGCTCTGGTTAGGGGACTGTGACGGGGAGTGGTTGGGAGAGCTGAGTTGCCTTGTGGTAGTCTTGATGTAACAGGGGGTGATGAGCGGGTAAGGCTTAAAGCAGCGCAAGCTTGGTACCGGGCTGCCCGGGAGAGAAGCTGCCGTGGGCACCTCAGGCCTTGCCGCCCCCTCCCTGGGCTCTTGATCCAACCTCTGCGAGGACTCACCGAGTTCCTGGCCCCAATCCTCCCCCGGAGAGCCTCGGGGGGCATCCTCAAAGGCATCTTCCTCCCCTTCCTCATCCGTGTCCACAGCCCCTTGGACTGGGGCTTCAATTGCGCCCTCTCCCAGCCGGGTCTCGGGAAACTGGAAGGCCTTGGGGGAGGATAAGTCTGCAGCCGCCGGCTGGGTCACGGGAAGGAAGGGAGCTTCTAAGTGGACGCAGTCGCTGGGGGGCAGCGGCTGTTCAGGAGCCCTGCGCTCCACGGCCGGGCGCTCGGGTACGTCAGAAAGAGTGGACAGAGCCTGCTCGGTGTCCGGACTGCCTAGGGCCTCCCCAGCCCCGCCACTCGCCCCCAGCAGGAATTGGTCCAGGCCCAGGAAGGCCCCAGGCTGAGGGGAGGTGGCGGTGGAAGCTGCTGCCACCGAGCCTTGCAGTAGTTGTTCCTGCTGCTGCTGTTGCAAGCGGATAGCCTGCTGGATGTCGGAGAGCAAATCCTCTTGCTCCGTAGCTGAATGAAAGCTATAAATGTCCGTGTCTGAGCCTGAACTGGTCCTTTGTCCGTTCTGCGCCCCAGCCACAGTTTCCAGATCCTCAGTGACCGCCCGGACGCCGACCCCAGCTGCGGCTGGCCCAGGATCACCTGGACAGGTCACCTCGAAAGGGTCCGCACACTCGGTATCCGACAAGCCCGTTTCGTCAGCTGAGAGACTGAGGTCTGGTGTCTTGGTGACCAGCGAGTGAGCGCTGTCCAGCTCTCCAGTCTGCAGGGCCTGGGAGTCCAGCACATCCTCACGAGAGCCACTAGCGGATTTGCCCTTGGACAGATTCTTCCTGATCCGCAGGTTGGAAAAAACCGATGCTCTGGAGTCCGACTTGCTCTTCTTCTTCCCCGGCTCGCCGCTGCCTCCTCCCGCCTTGCCATGTTTGCCCAGCGCCTTCTTGCCTCCACTCCCCTTCTTTATGGCTTCCACATCCCTGGGCCCAACAGCATCCTCAGAGCCGCCGCCTCCTTCAAGCGAGGCATCACCTGCACTCCTCTTCAGCTTCCCATCTTGGTTCCCCATGTTGCAAGCCCGGTGCTGCGCCGCGCCTCTGGCAGTCAGGCCATGTCGGCCCTTCTCAGTCCTTGGTCCTGGTGGGGGAGGTGGCGCCTGGGCAAATCAGGATGCAGGGCAAGCGGCTGCGAGCGGAAACCAATGCGCTCCCAGCTGGCCCTGTTCGCATCTGCCTCGGCCGCCGCTTTGCATAACGCGCTGGGGCTCCCGCTGCTGGCGGTGGTGCAGTCGCCGCTGCTTGCCGCCCCAGGCTGGTGTGGCGCGAACATGCTCAGTGCAGCAACTGGCGCCGCAGACGGCTCCCACCAATGGCTGCGCAGGACCCAGAGTCAGCCCTGGCCTCTTTCCAGGCGGGGCGCCACCGCCCCCTTCGCCTCTGCGCAGTTCCTTAGGAAACAAGGACATGGAAAACGTTTTCTCTGTCTTGGTGTCTTTAATCTCCACAGTGTGACTCGAATGCATTGTTTCTGCTCAAAGGGGTCGTCTGCTATAAGATGCACACAACTTCAAAGTTCCCGGACTTGCCATGAGAAAAGTTTTAAAAGAAAAAAATTAACAAGAAGATATTGAAGTCAAATTCCGATTTATAGGTGTTCTAATATCACATACCAGGAGCTCTGGTAGCTAGCGTAGTGGTTCCAAATCGGGCTGCGAACCTTAAGATCAGCAGTTCGAAACTACCAGCCGCTCCGCGGGAGAAAGATGAGGCTTTCTGCTTCCGTAAAGATTTACAGCCTTGGAAAGCCTGTCCAGGGTCGCTATGGGTCGGAACCGACTCCACGGCACTTAACAACAACAACAATATCACATACACACCAACCTACATGCAGAAGCTTGGTTCTCAAGCAGGTATTTGGTGGATGACTTGAGTGTTCTGTTTCTTTAATAACCGATCATCTCATCAAAGACTGTTGATGTACTTTCACACGGTTTGGGAGAGATATTGCTGTTTTTATGATTTATGCAGACGTCGCATTTTCAAAAGTTCGTTTTTTCAAATTCCACAGAAAAAGAAGAGATGAGGGAAATAGAAAATATTAGATTAGAGTTGATTAAAATGCTAATCTCCAAAATTCCATGTATTTACCATATAAATGACGTATTATTTGCATTCAAAAAGATGCATATACTCTAACTCTCAGGAGGTCAAACTCATCAATATTAAATAAGTCTCTATTGTTGCTGCCAATAAAAAAGGAAAAACCTTTGGTGCATACACATGAAATCAGATTGTAAACTGTAAACAAAAACTTTCTGAAGAAAACCCTTGTAGGCAAACTTTTTCTTGCCTTCACTATAAAAGATTGCAAAAGTTTACTATAGTGAAACATCCTTAACATTCTGGCTTTAATATTAACGTATACAATTTTCCTCACTGAAATTTTTCTCATTGTAAGGACTTAAACGCACTTAACAACAACAACAATAAAGGGAGAGTGGTTCACAGGATATCTCTGTGGGGGAGCAGAAAGCCCTTCTGCTCTAGCAAAGATTTAAAGCCTTTGAAAAACTGTATGGGGCACTATGATTTGTAACCAACTCCAAGGCACTGAACAACAGCAACAACATGGTTTTAAAGCATTTTACACGCATCATGGTTATAGTGTTTAAATTAGAAATTCATTGTTAACCACTTTGATTGCATGGAATAGCTATCTAACATGTTAATATTTCTAATGTAAACCCAATACAGGAAAAACTACTAGATTATTATGTGATGAACAAAAGTGTGTGGTGTTCCTTTGCAAGTTATGAACCAATGTCTTAAACCTCCCTCTTTAAACTTCTTTATTTAAAGGAAGAAAAAAAAAATCGAGCCTATAAGTCTTTGATGTATGTATAGGCATACTTTACAAGTTTTTTTTTTCAAACTACACTCTTATAACTTGAGGGTAGGTGGCCAATTGTCCTTAGTGGCTCTTTCTAGTAAATTGTTTGGAGAGATTTCTCTTTAATAACTTTACCAGGAGACTCCACTGCACTTAATGGGTGATCCCCGGAGTACTTGAAAACCCTTTGTGTCCACTCTTTCACTGATTTTTTTTGCTTCTTTGAATATTGATGCGGTTTTTTATCTGAATTTTTTTTTAACACAACATCTTTCATTCTGAATTATTTGCTTCCTTAATATTGTGTTCTGTGATATAGTCTAGAATTCAGAAGATGAATAAGGTGAAGGAGGGGCAGAGGGAGAAAGAATTGTTAATTTGTTCACATTCTTTGAACGTGAAACAATAGGTGACAATTGGGTAGTAGGACAAAGTTTACAAAGCTCTACCACGTCTTTCTCAGGCTGAGTCACTGGTCCAAACCACACACCTTCTGATTAGCGACTCACTTTTTAACCAAATCATCACCTGAGTCCTTCTTGCCAAACGCAGACTGGTACCATCAATGGATTTTAGTTAATAAATAAATTCTGACTCAAAAACTGAGATTTGGCAAAGGTAGTAGAGGCCATACTTGATTCTTCAAACTTATACCACAAATTCTTTGTAACAAGCAAAACTACATAGTTTATTCAGTTCTGCACTAGTGAGGGAAGCTATCATGAAAACAATCTACAAACATTGCTAAATCGTTCCTTGGCATTTATTAAGTGTTGATCCTCTCAAAAATGTCTTAGTTGCAAAATGTATTCAACAAATAGAGTTCCTACTTCAGACCTGGCCACATATTAGGTATTGGATGCAAAAGAGAAATATGCAAATAAGAGAAATATGCAAATAAGAACAGTCTCTATTTTCAAAGGATTGTTGTTCGTTGTGAAAAGTTGCTGAGTCCATTCCAACTCATAGCAACACTATATAGGGCTTCTAAGGCTATAAATCTTTGCAGGACCAGAAAGTCTCATCTTTCTCCCAAAGAGCACTGGTGGGCTTAAACCACCAACCTTGTGATTCACACTCCAGTGCTTATCCTAAAGTGCCACAGAGTTCCCTGAATCTTCTGTTTTGTCTTTCAGACCTTGCTGAGCAACTCTCTATATCAGCAATGATTTTATCAAAGTTGTTGTTGAGTTTAAAAGCAGTATTATTTCATTTGATGGACTTAAAATAATAGCTATCTGTAACACTGAGTGCAACGCTGTAGGATAAAACACTGGACCTCAAGGTCCCTTTGAACCACGAAGCTGGTGGTTCAAACACACCAGCCACTCCTTGGAAACCCTATACATGGTGGCTATGAGTTGGAACTGACTCAATGGCACTGAACAACAGTCACATATTACTGACCCAAGCCATGGTATTTTCAATAACCTCATATGCATGTGAAAGTTAGACAGTGAATAAGGAAGACCATAGAAGAATTGATGCATTTGAGTTATGG
>NW_006408637.1:1596809-1598774 GCF_000296735.1 Chrysochloris asiatica | reverse complement strand
CATAGCGACCCTGTACAGGGTTTCCGAGGCTGTAAATCTTTATGGGAGCAGAAAGCCTCATCTTTCTCCCGTGGAACAGCTGGTAGTTTCAAACTCCTGACCCTGAGGTTCGCAGCCCGATTCGTAACCACTACGCTACCAGAGCTCCTTGGATGCAGTCCTAAGATGGTACGGCTGGATAAGTACTGGACTGCTAACCACATGGTTGGTGGTTCAAACCCACCAACTGTTCCTTGGAAAACTATACTGGGTCGCTGGATCAGAACTGACTCGCTGGCACTTACCAACAATAGCACTGCACTGCAAACCACAAGGTTGGCAGTTCAAACCCACTCTACAGAGCACCTGTGTGTCTATATAGGCTTGATGGCATTTAACAAAAACAGCATTGCATACATTAGAGCACTATGTTTAGATGCAAGAATAAAATTAATTATTTAATATATTGTGGAGGAAAATCTACATTTTTTTGGTTTTAACCATTCTGCTTTCAAACTGTTAATGTGCTCTACTGCTAACTGAAAGGTTGGAAGTTCTAGTACATTCAAATGCATCTAAAGAGAGGCCTCGTGAGCTACTTGTAAAAAAAAATCGGCCATTAAAAACCCTAGCAACCACAGTTCTACTCAAACATTCATGAGGTCTCCATAAATAGCATCTATTTGTCAGTAACTTTTAATGGGGAAGAGCTTGCTCTTGACCCAATGGACCACCACTAAAATAAAGAATCCACACAACAGGAAGGACCATGAGATAAAGTTGTTGTCCTTGTTGTTGTTAAATGCCATCGAGTTGGTTTCAACTCATAGCGACCCTGATAGGGTTTCCATGGAGCCGTTGGTGGGTTTGAGCCGCCAATGTGGAGGTTTGCAGATCAGTGTCTATCCTACAGCACCACACCAGGACTCCTTTAAATGAAGAGATGGAGGGAAGATGCTTCTAGTATAAATATTGACACATGTGGGAAACTTACACCCCAGAAAACCCCTCTAGTTTTAGTAATCTTGTGTCTGCCTGAAGACTGAAATAATAAGGACCAGTGTATTCACCATTAGTCCTTATTATTTCAGTGGTATTCATCAGGACCCCTAGTGTACAGCTGTAGGATCCGCACAGTACTGCAATTCACAAGGTCAGCAGTTCAAAACCACCCGCTTCTCCTCGGAAGCTCTATACAGGGCCACTGTGAGTCAGAATGGGCTCAAAGGCACTTAACAACAACAGTGTGTTCACCTCTCTCTACCTCCCTTTCCCCACCCCCAGGGGAGGGTAGGAAAGTGACAAAGTGTGGGACAAAGGTGGGACTTTATCCTGGGACTCAGACAATGTCTAGCCATTGAAGAGACTTATTTGATTAGAGCCCTGGTGACTCTGTGGGATAAGCAATGGGGAGTTCAAACCCACCAGTCTCTCCTTGAGAGGAAGATGAGGATGAAGGTCAACAGTTCAGACTCACCAGCCACTCCTGGAAAACCCTATACAGGGTCCCTATGAGTGGGAACTGACTCAACTGCACTTAACAATATCAACACTTCCATAAAGATATTATACAAACTCACCAGTCACTCCTTAGAAATCCTACACAGAGTCACTTAGAGTCAGTTTGAACCCACTCAAACAACTTAACAACAGCAGCATCATTTGGTTAACATCATCTTCAACTACAAGTAAGCATTCACATCTTAATATGAATCACTTGACTGATAAGCAAATTGCCTTCTTCCCAGCTCCAGAACTGAAGGCTTGATGGGAGGGGTTTGGGGTACAGATGGAGTAGTTTTTTCCTGGCTCATTGTTGTTGCTGTAATTGTTGTTGTTGTTAAGATCCTTTGAGTCCATTCTGACTGATGGCGAATCTTTATAAGGTTTCTGGTTCATTGTTGTTATTGTTAACAACTGTTGAGTAGGTTCAATCCATAGGGACCCTGCATAGGGTTTCCGAGGAGCAGTTGGTGAGCTTGAACC
>NW_006408637.1:1594372-1595424 GCF_000296735.1 Chrysochloris asiatica | reverse complement strand
TAAGTCGCTATAGTACTTAACAACATCTTACCAGGGAGTCCCTATAGTACTTAACAACAACTTCTTACCAGGGAGTACGGTAACTTCAACCACAAGCTCAGCTATTTCAATCCTGGGGAGAAAGATGAGACTTCTGTTTCTGCAACCATTTAAAGCCTTGGAAACTCATACAGGGTTGCTAAGAGTCCAAACCCACTCCGCAACACTTAATCAAAACAACCAGAAATGCATCCAGAGGAAGTTTGAAGCTCTCATTGTAGTTCTTCCCATCTAATTGCCCTCAGGTACTTTATTCTTCTTGAAAACAGGTGGCTTGTCTTTTACAACACAAAGCATTACTTTCAGTCAGGAGTTCTGCTTCAGTTTCATTTTCCTTGGGAAGAGCAGGGAAAGACTATGGGAAGACTTGATTTTTCTCACCTGTGTTAGCACGAAGTTTAAAGTGATCTCAGGGCAGGGGGAGAAGGAAATATTACTTTCAATTTCATAGCTTTAACTAGTTTTCTCAGAAATGTATAGAAGAAGCCGTAACCAGAGTTCACGGGCTGTTGTTAAATGCCATGGAGTTGGTTCTGACTCATAACAACCTTGTATAAGGTTTCCAAAGTGAGTTTTAACTTCTAACCTTGTGGTTCAGACTGACCTTACTGTCCAGTGTTTTATCCTGCTGCGCCACACCAGGACTAGGAATTACTTTATCAGTATTTACCACAACCAGGGACAGATTATCAAATAAGCAAGGTAAGCAAAGACTTAGTGAACAATTTCTCATGGGTTCTAGTGCAATTGTCCACAGTAAGTAAACTCAAGAAACCCCCTGCTTACCTTGATATCTGGGTCATCTGACATTGACAACACTTTAAATCCTCCTCCCAAAGAGATGTTCTAAGGGAAACAAGACCTCAAAGTTAAACATATTCTAGAGAATTTTCTATGGCTGAGTCAGCATCAACTAGATGGCACTGAGTCACATAAGACAGAGACCATCATCCCAGAATGAGGGAACCCATCAGCATGTCCACAGTACAGATGCCAAAATGGAGCCCACTGAC
>NW_006408637.1:1592288-1593696 GCF_000296735.1 Chrysochloris asiatica | reverse complement strand
TGACTCGATGGCACCAAATAACAATAACAACAGAGGTCCTTAGATGGTACTAAAGAAGAGGAGGAAAGACCATAACTGGGATACATACACAACTGTTGTTGTTCATATTGACCCTGTGTAGGGTTTCTGAGGAGTGGCTGGTGAGTTTGAACCACTGACCTTGCACTTCAAACCTACCTGTGGTCTAGTACCTTAGCCTGCAGCACCACACCAGGACTCCACACAACCACAAATTGAAAATGTTTGTAGGATTAGTTCTGGGTTTCAACCACCTGGTTACATTGTGGTTGTCAGTATTACTCATAACCATGCAGCCCTAAGTCATGACCACAGAGACTCCAGCTTTTAGCTAACATGCAGCTATTTTAGATAAATCATTAAGACCATGCCCAAGCAAGTTCCCAGGTTATCTTTGCAAACCTGAAGACAAAACTACCTCTCTCTGGGCTCATTGTTGTTGTTAGGTGCCATTGAGTTGGTTCTGAGTCACAGTGACCCTATACACAACACAATGGAAACTGTCCAGGCTTGTGCCAGCCTCAGGATTGTTGTTATGTTTGAGCCCATTGCTGCTGTCACTTTGCCTATCCGTCTCGTTAGGGGTCTTCCTATCTTTCACTGACCCTCCAATTTACCAAGTGTAATGGTCAGGTTTCTATGTTAACTCAACTAGGCCAGAATTTCCAGAAGCTTTGCAGTTGTGATGTGCTTATTCTTATGGTGATGGAACCTAATACAGGCATAGTTAGCTATATGATGAGCAGCTATAAGTAGTCAATCAATTGAAGGGAGCCTTCTTGAGGGTGTGGCCTGCTCCCAATATAATGGACAGAAGGGAGAGCTTCTCCCTCTCTCTTCTGCTGGGGACATGGGACTCTACAATTGCAAGCCATTTCTTTAATAATAAACTTTGCTTTGTATATATCCATATATATGTTTTGTTGGTTTTGCTTCTCTAGAAAACCCAGCCTAAGACATGTGGTACCGAGAGAGTAGGGTCTAGGAAACAAAATCATAAGGATGAGTTTTCTAAATTTGTTCTCAATAATTTTAAAGGCATTGATATAGGTAGAGGCATGTCTGACCTCCACTTCATAGGAATTGGTCTGGGGCTAATTTTGAGATTGGTCCTCTTTCCATCTTGTAGTCAGAGGACATCAGACATGGCCCCCACTTGGTTTTAACAGTGCTGTGAGCAGGATTCATTGCAATGGCTCCAGACCGATGAAATTGTGAAGTTTTGTGGGAGAGAAAATGAAGGAGCATGGGATAAAAAAATTTCAGCAGAGGAGGGAGCAGCATCTTCTAGAGTTACTGGTTAAAAAGGATGGCTGACACAGAGGACTAGAGTGGAGAGTGAAGCTACCAGTTGATAGGAAGAGAGGGCATACGCACAAGAACACCCACA
>NW_006408637.1:1588696-1589938 GCF_000296735.1 Chrysochloris asiatica | reverse complement strand
GGGGGCTAGACTTCACCTGGAAAAATATTGTCTTTTGCTTTAAGCCTTTGTAGAGTATCCCAGACCCTGTCAAGTTGGGACATTTGCATTTGAAAAGACATGCAGACCAACCCACAACTGCTGGGAGAACTGGATATTCCAGCCGAGAAATAAGGCAGACAGTTTGATGTTTTGAGTTTCAGAGGTATTAAAGCAAGGAAGGTCATCCCATCAGAGAAAACTCCTTTCTAGGACTGAAAGTCAGAAGCAACTGGTAAACCCGAACCATCTGCAGTCTGATGGCCACCTGGATCTATTTGTGAGTGGAATTAGAGGGAATGCAGCAATGAAGAAGACATAGGCTGATTTTGAACATGGGCTGCTGTCACCCGTTGACCTTGAGATAAGAGGAGGTGGAAGTTTACAGAATTGTATGAATTCCTGAGTCCAAGGGCACTGACCTAGCCCATGAGTGCTAGGGTTGAGGGTGAAGGGGCAGCTGATTTGGATGCAGGGGAGTATGTATGAACTCCCAAACTTGCAGGTAGTAGGCATTTCACCTGGCTTGGATTGCTAGGGTTGAGCTGAAAAACACCTGAGCAGATGAAGATAAAGATAAAGATGTTTGATCCTGTGAGCACTGGACAACCACTACAATTTGAAGAACTAGGCTTTTGCTTATAGATGCAGTTCCTCAAAATTCCAATCAGAATGGAAGGTTCTTCAGATCAAAAACATCCTTGTCTCCTCAGTGTACTGGGGTGATTGCTGTTGTTGTCAGTGTTAAGTGTGGTTCAGTCAATTCCGACCCATAGTGACCCTATAGAGGGTTTCCAAGGAACAACTGGTGAGCTTAAACCACCAACCTTGTAGTTCAAACCGACTTTGCAGTCTAGCGCATTAACTCACAGTGCCACAGATAGAATCCCCACTAAATAATTTTCATATTGTCTAGATGGGTCTGGTTAAAAGAGATGGGGATAAGATTCTCATGATTCAATAGTGAGTAATTGTTATCATGACTAATTGCAACTGTCACAACTATAAATTAGAAGTTTTGTAACAAAAATGATGGAGTAGTTTATCTTACAGTTCAGAAACAGAGGACCCTAGGACCATCAAGGAAGAAGAGTACAAGCAGAATGCGGGACCCCATCCAGAGAAGCAGCAACAGTGAGATGAAGGCAGAGATGAGGACATGGAGAGGAAAGAGTAAGCAGTTGAGGACACTAGATTCATGGAAAGAGAGGAACAAAGAGCTGG
>NW_006408637.1:1584665-1586705 GCF_000296735.1 Chrysochloris asiatica | reverse complement strand
CCAGTGCTACTCTATGTAGCCATACCAAGACTCTGTGCCTGACAACATCTAGTAACAAGGTTGGCATCTGGGGTCTTGAAAGCTCAAACAGAGCAGTCATCTCGTATATACTAAATCCTTGCAGATGAGTAGCTCCTTTGTATATAATCTACATTCTCTAACTGTGGCTTGATCAAAAAGGGAAGACATATGCAGACTTTAAAAGTTGGGTGCTTGACACGAGTAAGATGGCTAGCCCAGATCTAAATTAAACTCCTCTTTGAATTAAATTTCAACTTGGTCAAAGTCTGCACTCCTATTGTCCTGAAAAGACAAATCAGCTTCTTGTAAAAGTTTAACTCAAGAGGATCAAGAATCAAACCTGTGAGAAGAATTGTTTGTTAAAAGATGTTTCTCTAGAGTGATTTCACAAGAATGCTTTGGTTAACTGTTCCAGATAAAATAATAGAATTGTTAATGTTAAGAAATTTTGTAGTTTCAAGAACCCCATTGTAATTTCTTGTCATGTATCTCCTTCCTATCTGTGAGTACATAACCCTTTGTTTACTACACTTGATAAAAAAAACTCACAATCCTTCAACAATGTGGAACATTATCATACCTGCCTGGTGCATTGGTGTCTTCCAATGTACGAATCTACCTTTCAATAAAATTTACTGTTTTACTTGTACTTTTAACAGAGTATAAACCTGCTGCTTTGCAAACTTCACATTTCCTCTTCACGGTTTTTACAGTTCCAGACATATGGCACTTTTGAGCCCTTTGGGGCAGTAAGTAGCAATAAACTACTTAGCATCAATTTTTTCTAAATCAGGAAACTGTCATTCTGAAGAAAGATTTGGCAGTCTGCCCTTTGACCTTTGTTTGGTAATAATTTCCACTGAGTAAGATTTTAATATTTAGTTATATGTGGTCTGAAGAGTGTACAAAGATACAGAATTAGAGTTTGGGGGAATTTCATGAATCTCTACTGTAGCAAGTAGATTCCATATATTTCCTCTAAATACAAATCTGGTCATTGCTCTAGCTGAAAGCTTTATAATAATAGTGTTAGCATTTAGAAAGATTTAAAGACATGTTATTTCATTCAACTTAAGTCTTACATATTGTAGAGAGTGAGAGTACCCAAGAATTGTAAGAATCAGGTATTTTTATGTTGATAATAAATACATTTTTAAGAATTCTTTAACTATCTGGACTTGGTTGCTGTCATTGTTGTAAGGTGCCCTGAAGTCAATTCTGACTCATAGGGACTCTATGTACAACACAGCCCAATTCTGTGTCATCCTCATCATTGTTAACTATGTTTGAGCCCATTGTTGCAACCACTATGTAAATCTATCTCATTGAGGGCCTGACCCTCTACTTTACCAAGCATGATGTCCTTCGCCAGGGACTGGCCCCTCCCAGTGGTATGTTCAAAGTGCGTGAGCTGAAGTCTCGTCATCCTCACTTCTAAGGAACAATGACTGTATTTCTTCCAAAAGAGATTTGGAAATTTGTTTGTTTGTTCTTCTGGCAATCTTCTCCAATGCCATAGTTCAAAAGCATCAATTCATCTCCAGTCTATCTCTCACATTTATACGAGGTATTTGAAAACATCATGGCTTGGGTTAGGTGCACCTTAGTCCTCAAAGTGACATCTTTCCTCATTAACTTTTTCAAGAGGTTGTTTGCAGCATATTTGTACAGTGCAATACATTATTTGATTTCTTGAGTGCTGCTTCTATGAACATTGTATGGATACAAGTGAAATGAAATCCTTGACAACTTCAATATTTTCTCCATTTGTCTTGATATTGTCTATTGGTCCAGTTGTGAGGGGGTTTGTTTTCTTTACTCTGAGTTGTCATCCATTCTGAAGGCTCTAGTTTTTAATCTTCATCAGTAGGTACTTTAAGTCCTCCTCACTTTCAGCAAGCAAGGTTGTATCATCTGAGTCTTCCTCCAATCCTGATGTCACATTCTTCTTCATATAATCCAGTTTCTCAGGCTATTTGCTCAGCATACAGATTGAATAAGTCTGGTGAAAGGATACAA
>NW_006408637.1:1573077-1584565 GCF_000296735.1 Chrysochloris asiatica | reverse complement strand
AGGTCTGCATGAGTATGATTAAATATTCTGGAATTCTCATTCTTCACAATATTATCATAGTTTGTTATGATCCACACCATCTAAGCCTTTGCATAGTCAATAAAACTGCCACTCCTCTGTCAGTTTATTTTACTGTGGAGACTTGCATGTTGCTATGCCGCTGGTATTTCAAATACCAGCAGGTCACCCATGGTAGAACAGTTTCATCAGAGTTTATAGACTAAAACCCACTTGTAAGAAGGAATAGGCAGTCCACTTCTGAAAAATAATCCCCTGGAAACCTTATAAATTGCATTGGGACACTGTCTTATATAGTGCCAAGTTGGAAGGCACTCAAAATATGACTGAGGAAAAATTGCCTACTCAAATTTGAATTGATCTTAATGACATGGATGGAGCAAAGGTTTTAGACCCTTCATTTGCTTATGTGGCATGACTTCCAATTGGGGAGAAACAACTGCAAACATCTGTTAATAACTGGAAAAGTGGAATGTAAGAAGTATGAATCTAGGAAAGTTATAAGTCATCAAAATTTAAATGAAATTATCAAATAAAGATTGATATCCTAAGCGTTAATGAGCTAAAATGGACTGGTACTAGACATTTTGACACCAATAGTCATATGACTCACAATGTCAGGAATGACAGATTGAATAAGAATGTGGTCAAAAAGAATATTTCAAGATCTATGCTGAAGTGGTTGCCAATGATAGGCTAATCCTACAAGGAAGGCAAGTTCATATAACTATGATTCATATTTGCCCACTATTCCCAAAAGCCAAAGATGAAGAAATAAAAGATTTCTACCAACTTGTACAGTCTGATATTGATCAAACATGCAGTCAAGATAGATTGAGAATTGCTGACGATTGGAATGTGAACAGTGGGAACAAAGAGGAAGGATCAGTAGTTGAAAAATGTGGCCTTGGTGATGTTAATAGCACTGGAGCTTGCATGATAGGATTTTGCAAGACCAATGACTTCTTCACTGGAAATACCTTTTTTCAACAACATCTACGGGAACTATACACATGAACTTTGCCGGATGGAATGAAATAGACGATATCTGATGGAAGAGATGATGGAGAAACTCAATCTGTCAGAACTAGGACAGGGCTGAATAGGGAAGGGGCTATCAATTGTTCATATGTAAGTTCAAGTTGAAGCTCAGGAAAATTAAAACAAGTCCACAAGAGCAAAAATAAAACCTTGAGTATGTTTCTGAATTTGGTACCTTTGTTAATGTGCCAGACTGCAAAGCTGTTTGAACTGCAAGGTCAGCAGTTCAAACTCACCAGCTGCTCCTTGGAAACCCTCTACAGGGTCTCTATGGGTCGGAATCGACTTGACGGCACTCAACAACAACAACAACAACATTAAATAGTTTAAAAGCCCTGTTATTAGTGGGTATTTAAATATTATACTAAAAAAAATTATACTAAAGATGTAAGTTTCTTATATGTGTGAGAAACTTTTGATTCTGCTATCATTGCTTCATATAACCACATTTGTTTAACATATATTGCTACAGTCTCCCTGGTTATTTTTGCAAAGAAAATACTGAGAAAAAAGACTCCAAATAAAATCTTTCAGAGAAGAAAAGTGAATTGATATATATATAAAGGGTCTAGAGACAGCCAAGAGTGTGATATGCAGGCATAAAAAACAGAAACACTTTATAAGTGAGAAAGCCTTTTTTGGGAAATGATTTGCAGTAGCACAGTAAGGAAGTTTATGAATGTCTGTGGGAGGCAGCTCCAAGCACAAAGGTCAATGAGAAACAAGGAATGGAGTTTGGGAGTGGGCAAGAATACAAAGTATGCAGTCAGAAGATGGGCTTGGGCAGAGCAGGGAGCAAACTAAGTGTAGGAGGGTGGAGGGTCAGAAATGCATACAGATGCCAACTGAGTCAAATATATGAAGCAGGGGAATTTTGAGAAAATGAAGCAAATAGAAAGTAGCAAAATAATGAGGTATTTGGAGCAGGTGGGGAAAATAATGAGATAACTGGAGAGGTAGACAGTGGGGATGAAGTGGTGAGTAAATCACAATGTTGTTGCTACTATCTGCTGTGGAGTCACAGACTCATGATGGCCCGAAGCACAACAGAGCAAAGTACTGCCTATTCCTATGCCTTCCCCATGTGGGCCATGGAGCTGAGCATTGTGATGGAAAGGACTTCCGTTGGCTGAGTTCTGGAAGTAGAGCATTATGCCTTTCTTCCTACTTTGTTTTGGTCTGGACATTCTGCTAAATGCTATTCCACACCATAGCAGTACACACACCTACACTGACAGGTGATCGCTGGCTGTACATGAGGTGCATTGGCCAGGAAAATTCAGAAACCAATGGAGTAAACACATAGATTTTGTAAGGGGAATTCTCCATGTTCTTTAGAGAAAGTAACTCTAGAACATCAAGAAGAGCAATAAAATAATTTATAAAGTTGAAGAAGAATCACAGTTTGCCAATGAGAAACATAAGGATTATTTTTAATATCATATAGGTTGAATAAAATTAAGGGTTTTACTAAAGACCAAAAAAGAAGCTATATCAAAAGGGAAAAATGATTTTGTATTGATGAATGAAGAAAATAAGGCACCATGTACCATAATTTGTCTCTTAGCAAATTTTCAGCATATAAAATTTATTACTACTAAAATTGTTAAATTATAATTATACATATCTGTACCATACACATCTACATTAATAAACTACAGCATTGGAATATTAAATACAATTGGGACTCAAATTTAAAAAGAACCGATTTCAGGTGTGTCTTCCTAATAGGAACTAGCATAAGTGAACAGTCTTTATAATCTTGACTGGAAGATGATATGGAAATAATTCATATTCAAAATCTCAAATGCAACTATCTATGTGAATAAGGAAAGAAGTAAATATTAGGTCCTTCCCCTAAATTATTTGCTTATGAGAAATGAGGCTTAAAATAAAGCATTCATCTGCATTTTTCTATAGTGCTTTAGGAAGCTAGTATCAGAATCCAAGGGGTTGGAAAAGTATATTCACCCGTAACAAACAGAAGAATTATTTCCTTGTAAAATATATGTTGTGATTTATAAAACGAGTACTTTTTCCTTTTTTAAGACATTGAAAAGGCTTGCTTTCAGCTGATAGGTTTAGCTGTCCTTTGCTGGCATTGTCATGGGCTGATAATTTTGGGAAAAAAATCATAGAAACTGTTGAAATGAGACAAAATTTAAAATTACAGAGATTATTATGAAATCTTGTATCACTTTTTTTTCAGGAGGGCGCTAAATGTTTTACAATCATTTTTGATTAGGTCTTCTCACAGTAGATTAGCACTTGCTACCTCAGAAACCCTATACTGAGTTGCTATGAGTCAGTTCACAAAACCAACAATCTTTGTGTTACAGAGGCAAACTCATGGCTAATAACCTTAATCAGGGTCTCTGAATAAGTCAGATTCATCTGGAGGGCCAAACTTCTAACTTCAGAGCCACTGTACACAGCCTGTCTTCTGAGCCACCTTATCATTAGTTGACCCTTTAGATATTTGGTTAAAATTTCAATGTGATGAATGTATAAAACCAGAATTACACACACATACTACATTGATCTACTTCATAGCATTATATCATACAGAGTTAAAAATCTGGAAACCTTGAGGTCTAGAGAAATCCAAGTTTTTTAAATGCTTCATTAGGCCAATGGAGTATTTGCAAACTTTGATATTAAGTTAGTTGCTGTAATGATTAGGATTCTGTGACAACTTGACTAGGCCAGGATTTCCAGATGCTTAGCAGTTGTAATGTGCTTATTCCTATGGTGAATTCATGCATAGTTAACTCTATGATGAGTGGCTAAGAACAGCCAACAAATTAAAGGGATTCTTCCTTGGGGGTGTGATCTGCTCCCATATATTGGACACAAGGAGGGACTCTCTCTCTCTTCCTCTGGGGATGTGGGTCTCTGCAATTTGTAAGTCATTTCCTTAGTAATAAACTTCTCTCATATATATATATATACTTCAATGATATTGCTTCTCTAGAAAACCCGTTCTAAGACAACTGGTATTGAGCAATTGGGGTTCTAAGGAAACAAAATCATAAGGATGAATTTTCTACATTGGTTTAAAGGCAATGATATAGGGTGGAAGCATGTCTGACATCCACTTCATAGAAATCTGCCTTGGGCTGATTTTGAGTCAGTCCAAGGTAGAGGGAAAATTGAACTTGAGTTTTTAATAGGTTTATATGTTTCACAGCCTATGGATATTGGTTTCTCCTGCTTTTTATTATAAAGTAGACATACAGGTATGATAGGAATGTTGGAAATTATGGTTACAGAGAACTTGTAAGCCCACATTCAGCCTATACTTGTTTAGATTTTCTAAAAGGGGAGTTAGAATTTGCCCAGAAAAAAAAAAAAAATAGTCTTCTTGGTTTAAGACTTTGTAGAGTAACTCACCCATTTAAAGTGTACAGTTAAGTGTACAATAGTTTGGTGGGGTTTTTTTTTAAAAGGTTTTTATTGTGGATTGAGTGAAAGTTTACAGAGCAGATCATTAGCTCTACACTCGACAAATTATACACCTTGTTTCATTCCAATTATTACAATTCCCTGCATGGACCATCAGTATTTCTCTCTATTCACCTTAGTTTAAAAAAAAAAAAGTTCAGGCATATGTAATATTCACACCACCAAACGGCACATTCTGCAAATCTGCCTCCTGGCCACCATCTCTTAGTCCCTCTCTTCCCCTGAATCTAGAGTCCTCAGCTGCTCCCTCTCTCCATGTCCCCATCTCTGCCTCCATTTCTGGTACTGCTGCTTCTCTGGATACGGTCTCACACTCCACTTGTGCTCTTCTCCCTTGATGATCCTAGGGTCCTTGGCTTCTGGACTGTAAGATTAACTACTCCCCCGTTATTGTTATAAAACTTCTACCTTTACAATTTTGACAGTCACAATTAGTCATGAAGGTATGCTATAGTTTTGATATATTCACAGAGTTGTATAACCCTCACCACATTAATTTTAGAATATTTTTATCACCTCAAAAGAAAGTCAGTCCTTCAGCGAAAACCCCCTTCTAGGTCTGAATATTGGACTGATTGTTAAAGGGAACTTAAAGTTGTATGCTTGCTGGTGACCACCTGGGTCTGCCTGTGAGTGGAATTTGGGGGAAATGTAGCAACGAAGACATGGGATGAGTTTGAACATGTTCTATTGGAACCCGTTGACTTTGAAGTAACAGGAGGGTTGGCAAGTCTAAAGTTTAGGGAGTTGTGTGAACTCCTAAGGCCATGGGCACTGACCTAGTCCCTGGAGGCTAAGGCTGAGAGTTAAAGGGCCAGCTGGTTTGAGTGCAGGGAGTTGTGTATGAACTCCCACACTTGGAATTGGTACCCATTTGACCTAGGTTGGATGGCTAGGGTTGAGTTGTGACCAGAAGAAGATCAGATAAAGCTGTTAGATATTGTGAACAAGGGCCAGCGGCTACAATTTGATGAATTGGACTTTTGCTTATGGATGCAGTTGCTCAAAATTCCAACTGGAATGAATTATTCTACCTATCAAGGAGCATGCCTTGTCTGCTTAGTGTACTAGGTTGACAGGGAAGGGCAATTTACACATTGGCTATCAAAAATGGTGGTTCTATAAAGGCAGGAAGTGGCTGGCTTACAAACTTTTATACATGTGCTTAGATTTGGAATGAGGAGATACAGTCGAATCCCCACTGACCAGTTTTCCTTTTTTCCAGATGGGTCTGGTGAAAGAGGGGCTAGAAATTATGTTAATAGTATTTTATTATTTTAATCAGAAAGTTAAGGTGTCTTTTGCCACAGCTCTCCTCTCTAGAGCTCTGATTTGATCTCCTATCAGACCTGCTACATTTACTTCCTAGAGAGAAAGAGAAGTTCTTAATTCTATGTAACACGACCACAAAGCATACAACATCTCCGGAAACTTGGTGTGAACCCAAGCCAATTCTATCATATCAATATTTAGCCTCCTGTGGTCAGCCCCATATTCCCAGCATTTAATAGGGACAACCAACATGGAGATGAGATTATCAGGGGCAAACTGTGGAACAGACCATCAATTGCTCATATGCAAGTTCAGGCTAAAGCTGAAGAATATTAAAACAAGTCCAGGAGAAGAAAAGTATCCCACCTGAATTTAGAGATCACCAAAAGAACAGATTTGGTGCATTAGACACTAAAGACTGAAGACTAGAAGAGTTGTGGGATGACATCAAGAACAGCACACAGAAAGAAAGCAAAAGGTCATTAAGAAGACAGGAAGGAGAAGACCAAAATGGATGTCAGAAGAGACTCTGAAACTTGCTCTCAAGCATAGAGATGCTAAAGAAAATGGAAAAAAATGAGGAGCTAAAAGAGCTGAATAGAAAATTTCAAATGTCATCTAGAAAAGACCAGTCAAATATTATAACAACCTGTGCAAAGACCTGGAGTTAGAAAACTAAAAGTAAGAAGATGCTCAGCATTTCTCCAGCTGAGGGAACTGAAGGAAAAATTCAAGCCTTGACTTGAATAATTGAAGGAATCTATGGGTTTAATTGTGGTGCTGTGAGTTAAGGCACTAGATTGCAAGCTTCCTTTGCAACAAAGTTAAGCTCACTGCTGTTCACCAGAGCCTTCCAGTTAGTTCTGACCCATTGTTGTTGTTGTTGTTGTTGTTGTTGTTAGGGGCCATAGAGTTGGTACCAACTCATAGTGACCCTATGTACAACAGAACAAAACACTGTCCAGTCCTTGGCCAACCTCACAATTGTTGCCACACTTGAGCCCATTGATGCTCTGACCCATAGTGACCCTGTATAGGGTTTCTGAGGAGTGGCTGTTGAGCTTGAATCACAAACATAGCCAACAATTGTGAGGTTGGCGCAAGACTGGGAGTGTGATCATTCTGTTGTGCATAGGGTTGTTATGAGTCAGTACCGACTTGATGGCACCTAACAACTGAAAAGCACACCCAACTGAGGGGTACGATGCCTCCAAAATCCAGAGGCCTACCAGTCATTGTGCCCCTTTTTTAGTTTTAGAGGGGCTAGATGCCATAACTTTTGCTTAACTTTTGTAGCAATATCTCGATGTGTACCACACCACTGAACCCCAATCAATTTCACTGAGGTGGAAGGTGTCTGGATTTTTGTTGGTTTAACCTCCCATCCTCTAGCGTGCAGAAGGAGTCCTGGTGTGGAGCTGTAGAATACGCACTGGACCTCAAGGTTGGTTAGAACTGCAAGGTTGGTGGTTCAGTCACCAGTCCCTCCTCAGAAACCCTATACATGGTCACTATGAGTTGGAACCAATTTGATGACACTTAACAGCATGCAGATATATTACCAATAAATCTAAATTCATTGGTACTTCTTCCCTACTAAGTCCAATCAGCATAATGTCATGTATGTAAAGGACTGGTGGGATGTCTTGTGTCAGGAAAGATCCCTGCAGACTAAATTATACCATAATACTGGAGTGCTGATATACCCCTAAAGTAAGAGAGTGCCGGTAATTGTTGGCTTTGCCAGCTGAAGGCAAACTGCCTCTGGAGATCCTTAGAAACTGGAATTCAGAAAAAGGCATTGGCCAAATTAATAACTACAATCCAGGTACCAGGAAATATATCAATTTGCTCAAGCAATTAATACCAAATCTGCGACAGCAGCTGAAATTGGAGTCACCACCTGGTTGAATTTATGATAATCCACGATCATTCTCTAATATCCACCTGTTATTTGCACAAGCCAGATAGGCAAGTTAAATAGGGATGTGGTAGGAGTCACCACCCTGAATCCTTTAAGTTCTTGATTGTAACATCGATCTCTGCCCTCCTTCCAGTGATGTGGTATTGCTTTTGGTTTACTATTTTCCTAGGGAGAGGTCGTTCTAACGGCTTCCATTCAGCTTTTCCAACCCTAACAGCCCTCATTTCATATTTCAGGGATCCAATGTGGAGGTTCTGCCAGTTGCTGAGTATGTCTATTGTGATTATGCATTCTGAAGTGGGAAAATCACTGCAGGAGAAGTTCATGACCCACTGGACCCAGAGTGAGGTGGACCTTAGCTAAGACTCTATTAATAACCTGACCTCCACATGTCCCCACTCTGACTGGTGGACCACAGTGATGTTTTGGGTCTCCTGAAAGTGGTGTCCGTTTAGAGGCAGTGTCTAGTAATCCCCCCAAAATCTGATTATTTCCTCTTCTATGCGTTGTTTAGAAGACCTCAAACTTTCCACTTGTGTGCTGAAAGAAAACCGTGTTTCTTTCTTTCTTCTTCTTGTTTTTAATGTTTTATTGTGAGTTATGTGATAGTTTACATGGGAGAACATTAGCTTTACATTTACCCTATCATATATCATTTCATTGCCATGATTACAATCCCCTCCATGCATTATCAAACAACCAAAGGGCATACCCCACAAGCCTGTCTCTCGGTTGTCAGCACACAGCCCCTCTCCCTATCTGGGTCTATAGTCCCCAGACACTCCATCTCTCCATGTCATCATCTCTGCCTCAATCTCTGGTGTCACTGTTTTTCTGGATAAAGTCCCACACTCTGCTCTTCTCCTTTGATGGTGAGGTCTTCTATGCTTTATTCAGTCCTGGTGTGGCACTGTGGGCTAATGCATCGGACTACAAAGTCATATGAACTGCAAGGTTGGTGGTTCAAGCTCACCAGCTGCTCCTTGGAAACCCTTTAAAGGGTCACTATGAGTCAGAATTGACTTGATGGCATTTAACAACAACAATGCGTTATTTGGGTTGTAATTTGGAAGCCGAAACTGGTCTCTTGTCTTTTATTTGGTCTATTGTCAGCAGGATAAACCAACCAGCTTCCCTATACTTCTCATCCTGACAAAATTGCAGAAAAGTATCAAACATAGGATTACCTAGAGTCTTATTTGTTACCAATACTTGATCTACAGGTGGTGATAATTTGTGAACTAGCATTGCCATCTTACATCATGGATTAGCAGTGCTCTCTTTACTAAAAGAAGCATTAAAATTAGTCAGACTTGAGAACCAATTTAGAAAGCCCATCTTCACAATTTTATTTAAAACCACTGCCCAGACCAAATGTCTTAGAGTGAGTTCCCTAGAGAAGTAAAACCGGTGAAACTGATATATGTATATATAGGGAGCCCTCATGTGGCACTGTCGGTTAATGCGCTGGACTGCAACATCAGTTTGAACCACAATATTGGTGGTTCAAGCTCACCAGTCTCTCCTCAGAAACCCTTTACGGGGTCCTCGCTATGAGTTGGTACTGACTTGCCAGCCCTTAGCCACCACCACCACCACCACAAATATAAAGGAAATGGCTCACACAATTGTAGGGGTGGAAGAGTCCCAAGTCCATGGGAGATGAATCAAGTTTGGCAGGTCAACAGCAGGTAGGTCCCACAGGAAGGCAGATCCAAAAGACAGGTCCAACAGGTAAATGGGTAGGCTGCTGATGGCTCCCAGGATCGGCAAGTAATAGAGCTGGCCACTGGCTCAAGACCAAAGAACCCAGGAGAAAGCAATAAAACTTTGCCTGAGTGTCAAATATATTGGAAACAGGCCACTCCCTGAGGAAATGTTCTTTCAATTGATTGGCTGCTCATAGCCGAACTCACCATAGAATGAATTGCATTTTATTAGATCTCATTATGGGGATGACAGTGGGCGCTGTGGGTTAATGAGCCAGACTGCAAAGCCATTTGAACTGCAAGGTTGGCGGTTAAAGCTCACACACACGCTGCTCCTCGAAAACCCTATACAGAGTTGCTATGGGTCAGAACCGACTCGACAGCACTTCACAACAACACATCACAACTGCCAACCACTGAGAATCCTGGACCACTCAATTTGACACAACACTTTAACGTTCATGGTTGTAAAGTCTTTAAAGTGTTCAAGAGCAAAGATATCAGTTTGAGGACTAAGATGCACCTGACCCAAGCCATGGTACTTTTAATAGCCTCATTTGCATTTGAATGTTGAACAATGAATATGGAAGACCTAAGAAGAATTGATGCATTTGACTTATGGTGTTGGAGAAGAATATTAAAAGTACCGTGGACTGCTGGAAGAACAAACTCCCAACGAGATGAATTGACACTGTGGTAGCAGCATGGGCTCCAATGTAGCAACAACTGTGAGGATGGCATAGGTCTGAGCTGTGTTTAGTTCTGTTGTGCACAGGGTCACTATGAATCAGAAATGACTCACCAACACTTAATAACAACAACAATACAATGGAAGAGATCCAAGGGAAATCATCCATAGGTTAAGAACGCTGAAATTAGAACTTTGTATTGTTGATGTGAAATAGCTCATAAATCACAAATGAGAGGCATTGACAGACCAGGACTTAATTAATTTTGAAGAGGAAACAAATGCTGAAATAAGAAAGAAAGACAGTAAAGGATGAAAAGAACTTGTAAAAAAAAAAAAAAAAGAGGTAAAAAATTACTGTAAAAAGGTTAGTAGAAGTTTTTTTGTTTTTTTTTTTTTAATAGAAACTAAATCAGGGACTTCAGTTTCTTGGAAGTATAAATGCAAACACAGATCACTTTGCTAAAGCTGATAGATTTAGGAAGCAAATGAGATGTTACTCGAAAATGTATAAAGAAACAAGAGAAGAACCATACAGACAAGTCTTAGCTAATGTTCTGACTATCCCATTCCCAGGGGATGACCCAGAACCTTTCACATGTGGAGGTATTACTACAGCTGATAAAATGCCAATGCTATCTCTTTTTCATTGTCACAGTAAATTTTTATTATTTGTGTATTCTCATACACAAGTTCCCATTTCTGGAAACGGTTACAGATTGGCCAAATTTAGGAACTTATCCTTGTAATTCTGGAGTCCTGGTGTGGTACTGTAGTGTAATGTGCTGAACTACAAAGTTGGTTTAAACCTTCAGCTGCTCCTTAGAAACCCTATGCAGGGTCACCATGTGGGTCAGAATCAACCCAGCAGCACTTAACAACAATCCTTAAAATTTTAAGAAAGTCTGTTTGTTAGTCACTGATTATCACCAATGACACCATCTCTTAATTAACATCCATGTGTTTTATATATATGTAGTTGGTGTTAAGTGCCCATAAGTGGGTTTCGACTCACAGAGACCCTTTATAGGATTTCCATTGGAGTCCTGGTGTGGCACTAGACTGTAATGTCCACTGTTCAAATCCTCCAGTTACTGCTCAGAAACCCTATATAGGGTTCCTGTGAATCAGAACTGACTTGATGATACTAATCATCAACAACATAGGTACATATGTTCTGACTCACAGCAACCCTATGTAGGGTTTCCAATGAGCGGCTGGTGAACTTGAACCATCGACCTTGTGGTGGTTTAAACTGACCTTGTGGTTCAGGGCTTTATCCCACAGCATCACACCAGGACTCCTGGTAGGAGAGAGAGAGCCCTGATGAGAGATGTAGGCTAAGCATTGAACTGCTAACCACAAAGTAGG
>NW_006408637.1:1542517-1561313 GCF_000296735.1 Chrysochloris asiatica | reverse complement strand
ATCAAATTGGTTCTGACTCATAGAGACCCTGGATAGGGTTTCCAAGGAGCAGCTGATGGATTTGAACCACCTACCTTGTGGTTTGCAGTCCAGTGCTGATCCTACAGCACCACACCAGGCAAGCACTATGATTAATGCTTTACTTAGATTGTTATTTAATCCTCAAAATCAACATTATTATTTTTTTTTATATGGAACTTGATACAGAGATAAGTTAGGTAGTGTATATGAGGCAACGTACTAAGCGGGAGACAGGGACTGACTAATTCCAGAGTGCTGTTAGATCAAGGGACAAGATGAGTCTTCCCGTCAATTTGCTTATCATCTAAAGAAGAAATTTTGGTTTCTTGACTGCTGCTTCCATGAGTGTTGATGGTTAATCCAAGAAGAATGAAGTCCTTGACAACTTCAATCTTTTCACCATTGGTAAGAATGTTGTTTATTGGTCCAGTGGTGAGGATTTTTGTTTTCTTGACATTGAGATGCAATCCATACCGAAGGCTGTGGTCTTTGATCTTCATCAGATCAAACCAGCAGTCACGAAATCAAGCGATGTATTGCATTAGGCAAGTCTTCTACACAAGACCTTTTGAAAGTGTTGATGTCAGTTTAAGGACTGAGGTGTGCCTGACCCAAGCCATGGTATTTTCAATAACCTCATATGCATGTGAAAGCTGGACAGTGAATAAGGAAGACCACAGAAGAATTGATGCATTTGACTTACGGTGTTGGAGGAGAATATTGAAAGTGCCACGGGCTGCCAAAAGAACAAAGAGATCTATGTTGGAAGAAGTGCAGCCAGAGTGCTCCTTGGAGGTCAGGATGGCCAAACTTCATCTGTCATACTTTGGACATATTGTCAGGAGGGACCAGTCACTAGAAAAGGATATCGTGTATGGTAGGGTGGAGGGTCAGAGAAAAGGAGAAAGCCCCTCAGAGAGATAGATTGGCCAAGTGGCAGCATCAATGGGTTCAAGTGTGGCAACAATTGTAAGGTGGCCCAGGACTGGGCAGTGTTTCATTATGTTGTTCATAGGGTCGCTATAAATTGGTACCAACTTGATGGCACCTAACAACAACAACAACAAAGAAGAAGAAATAAAGTAGGGAATAAGAAGGCCAGCATGCTATCAAGTTGCCTAACCATTCTGTGGATTAGTGAGCAATAAAACCAGGGGGAAGAGGTGGGGAGGGGGCAGATATTTGAAACCCAGATCGGTGGTGGCAACTCCATTTCTGGGAACAATGCAGGGATCAATTTGCCTTCTCTGTGCAGCCATGCATGCACTCCAAGCATTGTCCAAAGCATTGCTTTTTATGTCTCCTCCCCAACATTTTGTATTTCAGAGCTCTGAAGTGTCTCAGGGAGTACAATTTCCATAGATTCAATAAAGATAAGGGAATCAGCCTGTGGGAAACTTGTATTGGTCATCTGGAGGGCTTTATAAAGCACAGGATTCAAACAATAATTTTCTTTATATGCATTTCTTCCTCCCCCTCTCCCCATTAGAAAAATCTGAGCCTCCCCTCTCCCCAGTAGAAAACCAAAATGATGAATGGAGAGACCTAACAATGTGCTTCGTGTCTGTGCTGAAGACGAGGAATCAAAGTCATTCATTAAAGTGGAGGAATTTCTTTTTTTTTTTCATGAAAAAGGACACTGGCGTCAATTTTGTTTATGTGTCTCATATAAAAACATTATCTCACATCCTCATGGTAGCTTCCTAGATGCCTCAAAAGATAATACTCCATCTGTTATGGTGGATTTGATCTTTCATTTTTAATTCCCTAATGTAAGCAGATTTTCTTTTCATATCAAAACGTCTTTACTCCTTGATTTATGTAGTAACTCATAAACCACTCAACACTAAAAAGAAACTGCATGCTGTATTTAGTTCAACAAAACAAGACGATAAATTAAGTGAAGAACTTTCAATTATCGTTAAAATAATATGTCAAAATAAACAAAAGTGGCAAACCTGGCTAAACAAAGTTTCCATTTGTCATTAGAGCACAAGACAGAACTTAGACTGAGTCTTCCAACATTTCCCAACCAGTAAACTTGAGGAATTTATTTCCAACATGTTTACTGTGCTGCCTGGTGGCCAGACTGTCTATATGGTTAATGGTGTGACACTAGTAAGAATGACACTCTCACCTTTTTCAGTCTTTTACTTAGAATTTTGGTTAAATCACTTAATGCATTTAAATAGCAGCCAGAGAATTCCTTCTGTAGCTACTTCTACCCCTTTTATAAGTTACTCACTTTGCCCTTCAATTTAGTGTTTATGGAGGAGAATAATATATAAACTACTTATTGGAGTCTTGGTGTGGTGCTGTAGTGTAAGCATTAGACTGCTAACTACAAGGTTGGCAATTCAAACGCACCAGCTGCTCCTCGGAAGCCGGATACAGGGTCGCTATGAGTCATACTGACTAGGTGGCACTTTAACAATGATATAGAAGACTTTGTGACCGAAGTTAAAATGAAATCTGAGTAAGACAAAGAAGTAGAAAAGAAAATGGTCTTAAGTGATCTCATCCTGGAAAAAGTTAACCCAGTCCCTTGCCATAAAGATAATCATCGAAGTACATTGTTCCTATGTTTGTGAAGTGTTATGAAAGGTTAATCATTTTCCCAGCTGTAATTTACCCTATATAACGTGCAGAGATTTTGTGTCTAGCAAGGCAGCTTTCAGAAGCGATTTCCAATTTCTTTCTGCTAATGAAGCGTGATATTGGATCTCACCCCATCTCTGTGACTGACTACGGTGACAGGTGGCAAGTCCTCATTTGCTTGGCAACAGGAGCACTTACTGCAAAACTACACACCAACATACCTTTTGTATACTTGCTTATTGTGGAGCAAATCATTTTGTTAGAATTCTTTATTAAAAGCTCAAATTCTAAATCTTAATTTTACAGGTTCTTAAAGAAGAAAATGTGAGTAGTTCTGCAAATTTTAAAGGCATTAAAAGTGAAATGTTCAACCTCAGCTTTACTTACCAAACATGACTTTGGACAGACTAGGGGAAGCTTTTAATTAACCTATCACAGGGGAGTTGTTTAGAGGTATTTTGACTTTGTTTTAAATGTAAAGGGATATCCAGTTTCAATTCCAAATCATTGTTAGCTACCATGAATTTAATTTAATTTAATATGAAGTGTTTTGGAAATGTAAAAGGGAAGAGAGAAGATGCCAACTTTCCTTTTTGCATAGGAAAGTGAAATTTCAGGAATACTAAAGATAAAATATTGAATTATGAGATGCATTTGGATGGGGTCTTTAAAGATGGATGTCTGAGAGGTACGGCACAGAGAATTTTTCTTTTTTAAGACAGGTGGTGGTGGTAGTGGTTATGTATTGTGGAGTTGGTTCTGACTCATAGCAAGGCTGTAAATCTTTATGGGAGCAGAAAGCCTCATCTTTCTACCTTGTAACAGTTGGTAGTTTTGAACTGCTGACCTTGAAGTTCACAGCCCGATTCGTAACCACTATGCTACTTGTTGTTGTTGTTATGTGCCATGGAGTCGGTTCCAACTCATAGCAACCCTGTACAGAGTTTCCAAGGCTGTAAATCTTTACGGGAGCAGAAAGCCTCATCTTTCTCCTGCAGAACAGCTGGTAGTTTCGAACTTCTGACCTTGAGATTAGTAGTCCGACTTGTAACCACTACAAGTTAGCTTTAAAAACATTAAGGCTCTACTTGGTAAGTTTGGCAGTTCTTAAAATGCTAAGCACAGTGTTGTCATAAAAAAAAAAAAAAAAAACCAAATTCATTGCCATCAAGTTGATGTCATCTCAGAATGACCCTATATAGTGTTTCTAAGATAGCCTCATATGCATGTGAAAGCTGGACAGTGAATAAAGAAGACCGTAGAAGAATTGGTGCTTTTGAGAAGAATTGGTGTTGGAGGAGAATATTGAAAGTGTCATGGGCTGCCAAAAGAACCAATAGATCTGTTTTGGAAGAAGTGCGGCCAGAGTGCTCCCTAGAGGCCAAGATGCCCAAACTTCGTCTCTCATACTTTGGACATATTGTCAGGAGGGACCAGTCGCTGGAGAAGGATATCATGTTTGGTAAGGTGGAGGGTCAGAGGAAAAGAGGAAGACCCCAACGAGATGGATTGGCCAAGTGGCAGCATCGATGGACTCACGTGTGGCAACAATAGTGAGGTTGGCCCAGGATCAGGCAGTGTTTCGTTCTGCTGTGCATAAGGTCGCTATGGGTTGGTACTGAATCGATGGTACCTAAACTAACAACAACAAACAAGACTGTAAAAAAAAAAAAATTAACTTTTTGTTGTGAATTGAGTAAAGGTTTACAGACTGGATCAACAGTTTACATTCAGCACATGGTATACTTAATTTCATCTCAATGATTGCCATCCCTTCCACATAATAACAGTTACCCCACTTCCTCCTTGTGGTTCATATTTCCATTCCACCCTCCTTCCAAACCCTTCTCCGACCTCTGACCTCTGGTTCTTTGGACTTGATCTTGAGAGACATCAGCACTCTGCCTTCTGCCTGCCTGCGTGTGACCCGCTGATCTTGGTTCAACAAGTCACATGCTTGAGTCAGAAGTCTCCAGCCTCATATTTAGCCCATTGACTGTAGACTGACCATGTCTACAACTGTGTGAGCCATTTCCTTGTTATAAGTCTCATTTTATAAGTACAGATATGGAGTCCTGGTGTGGTGCTGTGGGTTAATACGCTGGACTACAAAGTTGGTTTGAACCACAAGGTCGGCAGTTCAAGCTCACCAGCTGCTCCTCCCAAACCCTGTTGTACAGGGTTGCTGTGAATCAAAACCCACTCAACGGCACGTAACAACAACAACATACTTGCTACCTACTTAAAAAAAACTTAAGAACTCTGGCCTACCATTAATAATGTATTAACAAGCTTTTGTTTTTAGTTGTGGACTGCCTTATATTCTTTTTACGAGGAGGCAGAATATAAATGATTGTCTTAGTTCTGTTGTTGTCCAATGCCATTGAAGTCGGTTCTGATTCATGGTAACCTTGCATAGTCTTTCCCAGGCTGTGCATATTTGTGGGTGCAGAAAGCCTCATCTTTCCCCAGAGCAGCAGCTAGTGTGCTTGAACTGCTGACCTTGTGGTTCATAGTTAGTGCTAATTGTTCAGAGCTACCAGATTTCCTGCTTTAGCACAGATTAAAAATTGTTACTAACTGAAGTGTCACGTGCATCAACAGTTTGTTTGCTTTTTGAAATGTAATCGTGTAAATCCCAACTTTCCTAAAAGCATAAACTCATTTTCCTAATGTATCGCACCCAAAATACTTGTATTTTTGTACACAGTTCAGATTAAAATATCATCACATAATCTAAATTTTATGTCAAAACATTACAAATTGAAGGCCAATATGGAGCTCATTTTTTATTTCAGTTACTTTAGCAAAATTAGATATTACCAGTTTTCAGAGTTATCATGTTGTTGTTGTGCCGTGGAGTCGGTTCTGACTCATAGCGACCCTGTACAGGGATTCCGAGGTTGTAAATCTTTACGGGAGCAGAAAGCCTCATCTTTCTCCCATGGAACAGCTGGTAATTTCGAACCGCTGACCTTGAAGCTCACAGCCCGATTGGTAACCACTACGTTACCAGAGCTCGTTAGTGCAGTGTGCTAAATTATATTCTATATTGCACAATTAATTTACTGATGTAAGTGATTTGTGTTTTTCTTTCCGAAGATCACGTCATTTAGAACATCATTGGAGAAAGGGTAAAATTCAACAGGCATGCTCAAATCTTAGAAAAGCATATTCATTTTAGACCACCTTATATTAAATTTAACTATTTCACAGAAACTTTATTAAGATACAGTCATGGACTCCTGGTGTGGCACTGTAGGATAATCACTGGACTTTGAACCACAAGGCCAGCAGTTCAAACCCACCGGCTGCTTCTCAGAAACCCTATATAGGGTTGCTATGGGTTGAAATTGACTCAACAGCACTTTAACAACACAAACAGCATAAAAAGTTTAATTTTCAGATGCAATTATGAATTATAGTTTTGTAAATTAAATTCATGTCATTAAGCATTAAATCCATAGATTCTAATACTCTGAATGGAGCTCTGGTAGCGTAGTGGTTACGAATCGGGCTGCTAACCTCAAGGTCGACAGTTCAAAATTACCAGCTGTTTCATAGGAGAAAGAGGAGGCTTTCTGCTCCCGTAAAGATTTACAGCCTCAGAAACCCTGTGCAGAGTTGCTATGAGTCGGAACCGACTCCACAGTACTGAATACCAACAACAATATTCTCAAAGACTTGCCTTTTGACATAAACTCTTTAATATTTAGAAATCTCATATTTGGAACTGACCAAAAGGGAAAAGTAAGCCTCACAGACCATCTGAGTTCAGCATTCTGGCAAAGACTCTCTGAAGCCTCTGTTTGTATATTCTTTGAACAGCACAACTAACTTCTTGTCTTAAACTAACTGGTAAATAATATTACAGTGTAGAGTTCTAGTGTGGCATTGTGGGTTAATGCTTTGGACTGCAAAGTTGGTTTGAACTGCAAGGTCAGTGGTTCAAGCTCACCAGCTGCTCCTCAGAAACCAGGGTCTCTATGGGTTGGAACCAACTCGATGACACTCAACAACAACAACAACAATTACAGTGTGGGCTTCTCCAAGTCCAGTTAAGATTGTTTGAATGCTGTTTGTCAAAGAGTAACCAAACTGATCAGAACTGTATAAGACTTCTTTGCTCAGTGTCAAAAAAGAGAGACTTGTTTATTTCAAATTAATGTCTTCAATAAAATTTTTGACATAATTAACTAAGAACTAAAACTAGTAGTGACTAACACCAGGAATAAAATCAAAGCACTATTAAAATTACTAAACATAATTCAAATCTGCTCAACCGAAATTATTGAATACTTGCTCTTTAAAAACCACTGGCCAAGAATCTGGATACTTCAATGAATAAGATTCAGTTCATCCTTTCAAGGTAGGTAACTAAGAACCATGCATGAATGACTTGGACAAGGTGCATCATTTCTGTCTTAATGGCCTCATATGTTTTACGGGAGGATTGACAAGATGTTTCTGAAGGTCATTTTTTTAAAGTATTTTGAAAAAACTGGAAAAAAAAAAAAATCCCAAAGTGCTTTCTCTTTATAGCTATCCCCAGAAATGGAGCTATATTTACTCTAAGTTCTGTCTTGTTATACCGTAAGTTTATAAACATAAAGGGAAAACATAGGCATATGATTATATTGTTTGAATTTTTCTTTGTAATCTGTATGAAACTTTTAGAATTTATGGTTACGGTTTTTTGTTCATTCATTGGTGATAAAGTTTTCTTATTCCATGCAGCAGGACCACTAAACAATTTGATGCATTAGAAACTATGACCAAAGACCAGAAGAACTGTGTGATGACATCAAGAACACCATATAGGAAGAACATGAATGGTAATTAAAAAGACAAGGAAGAAGGAAAAGAAAAAAATAGATGTCAGAAGAGACTCTGAAACTTACTATCCAGTGTAGAGGTGCTAAAGCAAATGAAAGAAATGGAAAGACAAAAGAGCTGAATAGAAAATTTCAAAGGGCAGTTCTAGAAGACAAAGTCAAATATTTCAATGAAAAGTGCAAAGACCTGGAGTTAGAAAACCAAAAGGGAAGAGCATTTTTCAATTTGAAAGAACTGAGGGTGGAAAAAAATCAAGCCCAAACTTGAAATACTGAAGGACTTTTTGGGGCAAAATATTGAATGATGCAGAAAGCATCAAAAGAATATGGAAGGAATACATGATGTTGTATCATTTCAAGAGCCAAATGGCATTGAAGGAAGAAGTCTGAGGTGCATTGAAGGCATTGGCAAAGAACAAAGTTCTAGGATGTGATGGAATACAAATTGAAATATTTCAACAAATTGATGCATCACGGTAGGCATTCACTCATCTATGCCAAGAAATTTGGGAGACCTGGCCAGCTGATTGAAAGAGATCCAAATTTGTGCCCATTCCAACAAGAGGTGACCCCAAAAAATGTGGAAATCACTGGACAATATCATTAGTATCACACACAAGTAAATTTTTGCTAAAGGTAATTCAAAAACAGCTGCAACAGTACATTGACAGGGAACTGCCAAAGGTTCAAGCCAGATTTATACAAGAATGTGGAACAAGGGATATTATTACTGACATCAGATAGAATTTGGCTGAAAGCAGGGAATACCAGAAAGAGGCTTACCTGTGCTTTACTGACTACAAAGAGGCTTTTGATTGTATGACTATGGATAAGCTATGGACAGCATTGCAGAGTATGAGTATTCCACAACACTTAATTGTACTTATGAGGAACCTATATATAGACTAAGGAGCTTTGGTAGCATAGTGGTTACAAATCAGGCTGCAAACCGCAAGGTCAGCAGTTCGAAACTACCAGCTGCTCCATGGGAGAAAGAGGAGGCTTTCTGCTCCAGTAAAGATTTACAGCCTCGGAAATCCTGTTCAGGGTCGCTATAGGTCAGAACCAATTCAATGGCACTTAACATACTTAGACCAAGAGGCAGTCATTTGAATAGAACAAGCATTCACTGAATGGTTTAAAATTAGGAAAGGTGCATCCCAGTGTTGTATTCTTTCACCATACTTGTTCAATCTGTATGCTGAGCAGACAATCCAAAAAACTGCATAATGTGAAGAAGAATGTGGCATCAGGATTGGAGGAAGAATCATTATCAACATGTGTTACACAGATGATACAACCTTGCTTGATGATAGAACAGAAGACTTAAAATACTTACTGATGAAGATCTAAGGCCACAACCTTCAGTATGAGTTGCACCTCAATGTAAAGTAAACAAAGATAGTCACAACTGGATCAGTAAACAACATCAACATAAATGAAGTAAAAATTGATGTTGTCGAAGACTTCCTTCTGTTTGGATCATCCATGAATACTCATGAAATCATGAAATCAAACGATGTACTGAATTAAGCAAATCTACAAAAGACCTCTTTTAACTGTTCAAGAGTAAAGCTTTTATTGTGAATTGAGTGATAGTTTACAGGGCAGATCATCAGTTTTGCACTGAACCAATCGTACTTTGTTTCATTGCAAGCATTACAATCCCCTCCATGCACCATCAGTTAACAGTATTTTCCTCTTTTTTTTTTTTTTTTTGATGTGCACTAAAAACACACAGAAAATATCCATTCATTTAATGGACCAAAGGGCACGTTTTGCAAGCCAGCCTCCTGCCTATCAGCACACAGCCTTTCTCATTCCATGGGTCTAGACTCCTCAGCTGCTCTCTCAATGCCATCACCTCTGCCTTCATTTCTTGTGTCACTGCTTCTCTTGTTAGGATCCCATGCTCTGCTCATGCACTTCCCTCTTGATAGTCCTAGTGTCCTCCATTCAAGCCATGGTATTTTCAATAGCATCATATGCATGTAAAAGTTGGACAATGAATAAGGAAGGCCATAGAAGGATTGATGAATTTAAGTTATGGTTTTGGAGGAAAATATTGAAAGTACCATGGACTTCTAGAAGAGAAAACAAGTCTGTGTTGAAAAAAGTACAGCTAGAATGCTCTTTAGAAGTCAGTATTGCCAGATTTCATTTCTTATATTTTGATTCCCAGTAACTTAACAGTCCAAACAATCATTAACAGTTAGTTCTTCACTATGGTAAAGAGTTGTTTGTTGCTGTGGTTGTTAGTTGGAAAGAGACTAGCTGCTATGCTAGTCCTGATTGCTGGTAGCAAGTCCAGTCCAGCAAGTGCTTCCTTCTCAGTCCACTCCCATTTGTGGAGTTGCTGTTGTTGTTAAGTGCTATTGAGTTGGTTCAAACTCATTGCGATCCTGTACAGGGTTTCTGAGGAGTGTCTGGTGAGTTTGAACCACTGACGTTGTGGTTCAAACCGACCTTGTGGTCCAGTGCTTTATCCCACAGTACCACACCAGGACTCCTCATGTTGATTTGTTGTTGTTGTTGTTAAGTGCCTTCAAGTTGGTTCCGACTAATAGCCATAGGGTTACATAACTACAAGACCAGTGAGCTATCTCTTTCACTATGGTCCTATTCACTGTCAATCCCAATTTTGTCAGATGGAGGAAAGGTACAATCTATCCCATAAGGCTCTTGGGAATTCTGGCATACACATTTAGAGGTATAGTTACAGTCTCTTGCTGAGGGATCACATCTATCTCTGGTACTCGTAGTTGCATTCCTGGTCCTGGGTCCAGCAGGAACAAGACAACTTCAGGTGATGTGGGGAAGAACTGTACAGTAATACCAGCATCCTCCCCATGCCCTCTTCTCCAAGTCTCCCTGAGAAGCATAGCAATCTATTTAGTGGTGATCCTCCATTTGCCTTGTTCATGTTGAGTGTGAGCACATGCTCATGAAGGTAAGGGAACTAGCCCCACATGTTTTTATCTACCCCTGTTTTAGATATCATACATTTTGATTGTTCATTCCAATTCCCTATCAAACCATTATTCTGAAGGTGGCATGCAATATGGTATGTCCATTTAATATGACAAGCCCATTGTTTTACCCTGTAGAATGTAAAATGTGTTCCTTGGTCTGTGGAAATATAACTTGGTGGCCCAAGTTGGTACAATATCTTTGGTTCTAATCCCTTAGTGTTGTTTTTGGCATCTACATCTATTACAGGATATGAAAAGCCCAGTCTAGAGTAAGTATCTATTCCTGTGAGGACCCATTTGTAGCCACCTGGCATCACTGGTACCGTTGGTTCTATAGAATCCCCTTACCAGCTGTGAGCAGGTCCTACTCCCTCCCAGGGAATCTGCTGCATAGACATTTATACCTTTGTCTTTCTTGCTGTCAGACAGAGCAGTCTTCTTGGCATTTTGTGCCTCAGAAGGTACAAGAGGGATGTGTCTAGGTTCAGCCCATCTTAATTGCTTCAGGGAATTCTGAAACATAGCTACTCATTTCATGGACCAAATTGGCTATATTCAGGGAGTATACCAACATTTCCACTTGCTGATTCCAATCATCTTTGGATCCAGGAAGAAGGTTCTTCTGATGGGAATCGACATGACTTGCTCTGATACACCCTTTGAATTTCCAGAGTGCTTTGCATAGATCCTTGTCCCACAGGGATGTCCCTTTAACAGTCCAGTTTTCCATTGGTCACTTGCCTGACCATCTAGTCAGTCCATTGGCCACTGTCCATGAATCAATTAAAATCTGTCCAGTCAATTCTAACTCGGTGATTCTGTATAAGGTTTCTGAGGCTTTTAATATTCTTGCAAGCAGAAAGACTCATCTTTCTTCCATGGAGTGGCTGGTGGGCTTGAACTGCAGACCTTGTGATTCCCAGTCCAATGCTTATCACATGGAGCCACCACACTCCCTCATTAGCTATTATAGAAATACAATCAAAACAACAATGAGATATCTCACACCAACATTAATAACAATGTTCAAAATAACCGAAAACAACAAATGCTATGAGAGTATAGAGAGACTGGCACCCTCTTACATTCCTGGTGGGACTGTAATATGGTTCAACCACTGCAGAAAACGGTATGGCGCTGCCTCACAAGTTGGAAATGGAAATACTGTATGACCCAGCAATCCCTCTACTTGGTATATAACCACATGAAATAAGAGGTTGGACATGATGATGTTCATCACAGTGCTATTTACAATACCAAAAAGAGACTGCCTGAATGCCCATCAATGAAAGAATGGGTAAACAAACTTGGGTTCACTCTCACAGTGGAATACTATGTAATGTTGAAGAATAATGATGAATCTGCAAAATACCTCATAACATGGATGAACCTGGATGACAGTATGCTGAGTGAAATTAGCCAATCACAAAAGAACAACTATCCTATGAGACTACTATTGTGAAAACTCAAGAAAATGTTTTCATGCTAATAGAAACATTATTATATGGATCCCAGGGTAGGAGGGAAGAAGAGTAATGTGTCTAGAGGTCAGTGTTGTGAATTAACTTTTTATAGTGAACTGAATTAAGGCTTACAGACAAGATGATCAGTTTTACATTCAACAAATTAGACACTTTGTTTCTTCTCAATGATTGCAATGCCTTCCATGTAACAACAGTTACCCCACCTCCTGTGCTTCCTATTTCCAGTCTACACACCTTCCCATCCATTCTCAACTTTGTCCTTAAGGAAATGTTGCCCTTTTGATTTGGAATGCTTGACCATTCATTGTGATCATATCTTATCAGTGTTGCTGTCACCTGCTATATACCTATTGACTGACTATTTTGCTGAAAATTGGACCAGAAGGGTGAATTCCTTTCCAAACCTGAAGGGTGGTTGAGGGTCATAGTTTTAGGTTCCTCCAGTCTCTTTCTGACTTGTAATATTGGCTTTTCTACATATGTGTGTGTGTGTATGTATATATATATATAATTTTGAGTTTTGTTCCCAGAGTCATGGTGACTGATGTTCACATGTTCCATTAGTTCATTGAAGTAATTGATTCCAAGCATCTTCAATTCCAATCACTCTTCTTTCTTCCATACATGGAAAGACCAATAGTTGCACTTTAGATGGCTGCTCATGAGCTATTAAGATGCCAGATGCTACTCATCAGTAAGATGTAGAACATTGTCTTTGTGGACTATGTTATACCAATTGACCATGGTCCCCTGAAGCATCATGTTAACTCGAAGGCAATATACAAGAAGAGGGTGGTTGGCAGAAGAATGAAGAAGACAAGTGAAGACAAAGGGAGCTATGCAAGTGCTACAGGGGATATGCACAATAGTGTTCTATGCACAACCTTGGACCAGTAGTGTTCTGCTGGTAGACACATGAGCAGATAGATACACAGGCTGAATGGGTATGGGAGAAAGAGTGGGAGTATACCCACAGATATAGAAGGGCTTAAAAGAGGATAGTTGTACATGGGTCATTGACCTTTGTGGCAAAACCAACTATGAATGTGGTGGAGCATACAGCAGGCAAAAATGATGAGAATTTCTTAGATATTGTCAAGCATCTTAAGACAATGAGTTGCTGGGTCTGGTGGCTCAGGATTATAGTCTCGAGGGACACGATGGTCAATTGATGTAACATAGTCCACAAAGACAATGCTCTACATCCTACTGGTGAGTAGCGTCTAACATCTCAAAAGCTCATGAACAAACATATAAAGTGCAACTATTGGTGTTTCTATGTGTGGAAGAAAGAAGAGGGATAATAATTGAAGATACTTGGAATTAAATAGTCCAATGGACTAATGAAACATATGAACATCAGTCACCACGTCTCTGAGACCAGAAGAACTAGATGGTGCCTAGTAACCACTACCAATTGCTCTGAAAGAGATCACGTTAGAAGGTTCTAGATAGAGAGACAGAAAACATGGAACAAAACTCAAAATTATATATATATAAAGACCAGGCTTACTGGTCAGAAAGAGACTGGAGGAACCCAAGACTATCGGTCCTCAACCAGGTCTGGAAAGGAACTTAGCCTTGTGGCTCAGTTTTCAGCAAAGCAGTCAATAGCTGTATAGAGGGGACAGCAACACTATTTAAAGTATTTTCACAATAGAATGGTCAATCATTCAAAATCAAAAGGGCTACATTTACCTAAGGGCACAGTTGAGAAAAGATGGGAGCTGGGAGGAATGGAAATAGGAAGCAAAGGGAGGAAATGGGATAAAGGATAACGTGTTGCATGGAGGGTATTGCAATCATGAATGCATTCTGAGATGAAACAAAGTGTGTGATTTCATGTCAAAGTGATGATTTTGTCTGTAAACCTTCACACAATTCACAATAAAAAGTCAAATAAAAAGCAAATTACTTTTAGTGTCTCCTGCACAGTTTTATTTATATTTCTACTGATTGATGAGTAGGCAACTTGACACCAGTCATATCACAAGGAAAGAGCACCATGATTGAAAATACCTCTAATCATACATCATATTTAAATGTCAATAGCTATTATATTTAGATTTATGAGGAATCTGTACCTGGACCAAGAAGCAGTTGTTTGAACAGAGCATGGGAACACTGAATGCTTTAAAATTAAGAAAGGTGTGTGACAAGGTTGTGTTCTTTCACCATACTTATTCAACCCAAGAAGCTGGGTTCTATGAAGAAAAATGTGGCATCAGGATTGGAGGAAGACTCATTAACAACCTGCGACATGCAGATGATACAACCTTGCTTGCTGAAAGTGAAGAAGACTTAAAACATTTTGCATTAGGCAAATCTGCTGCACAGGAACTTTTTAAAGTGTTGAAGAGCAAAGAAGTCAGCTGGAGCACTAAGGTGCGCCTAACCCAAACCATGGTATTTTCAATAACCTCATATGGATGTGAAAACTGGACAGTGAATAAGGAAGATTGTAGAAGAATTGATGCCTTTGATTTGTGGTGTTGGAGGAGAATACTAAAAGCGCCATGGGCTGCCAAAAGAACCAATAGATCCATTTTGGAAGAAGTGCAGCCAGAGTGCTCCTTTGAGGCCAACTTTTTCAACAAAGTGCCTAGATAATATTGCATGGGGAGGAGATTGCCTAACCCAAGCCATGGTATTTTCAATCTCAAGATGAGAGCGAGAAGAGGGAGGTCTGGTTGGTTTGAAGTTTAGAGAGATGTGTGAACTCCCGAGCCCATGGGCACTGATCTAGACACTGGGGCTAGAGCTGAAAGTAAGATAACCAGCTGATCTGAAGTTCAGGGAGGTGTGTGTAAACTCCCAGACCCACAGACAGTACTCATTTGATCTAGCTTGAATGGTTAGCTGATCAGAAATCAACCAGATGAAGATAAAGATGCTTGATACTATGTTGTTGTTAGGTGCCATCGAATCAGTATCAACTCATAGCCAACCTCACTATTGTTGCCACACTTGAGTCCATCGATGCTGTCACTTGGCTAATCCATCTCAGTGGGGTCTTCCTCTTTTTCTCTGATCTTCCACCTTACCAAACATGAGATCCTTCTCCAACAACTGGCCACTCCTAACAATATGTCCAAAGTATGACAGATGAAGTTTGGCTATCCTGGCCTTTAAGGAGCACTCTTGGCTGCACTTCTTCCAACACAGAGCTGTTGGTTCTTTTGGCAGCCCATGACACTTTCAATATTCTCCTCCAACACCATAATTCAAAAGCATCAATTCTTCTGTGGTCTTCCTTATTAATACTCCAGATTTTGCATGCATATGAGGTTATTGAAAATACCATGGCTTGGGTCAGGCACACCTTAGTCCTCAAGTTGACACCTTTGCTCTTCAACACTTTAAAAAGGTCTTGTGCAGCAGATTTGCCTAAAGCAATACGTCCTTTGATTTCTTGACTGCTGCTTCTGTCAGTGTTGATAGTTGATCCAAGAAGAATGAAGTCCTTGACAATTTCAATCTTTTCTCGGTTGATAAAAATCTTGTTTATTGGTCCAGTGGTGAGGATTTTAGTTTTCTTGACATTGAGATGTAAGCCATACCAAAGGCTGTGCTCTTTGATTTTCATCAGTACATGTCTTAAGTCTTCTTCACTTTCAGCAAGCAAGGTTGTATCATCTGCATATTGCAGGTTGTTAATGAGTCTTCCTCTAATCCTGACACCACGTTTTTCTTCACAGAACCCAGCTTCTCAGGTACTTCTCAGATACTATGAGCAAGTGCAAATTGCTACAATTTGATAAACTGGACTTTTGGTTATCAATGCAGTTGCTCAAAATTCCAACCAGAATGGAAAGATTCTTTATATCAAGGAACAAGTTTGTTTCCTCAGTGCACTGGGTTGATGTTGTTAAGTGCCATCGAGTCTGTTCCAATCCATAGCGACCCTGTATAGGGTTTCTGAGGAGTGACTGGTGATCTTGAACTACCGACCTTGCTGTTCAAATGGCTTTGTGGTCTAGCGCTTTAACCCACAGAACCAGCATAGGGATGGGCAATTTGGACACTGTCTATTAAAAATGGGAAGCTGTAATGGCATGAAGTGGCTGGCTCACAAGCTTTCATGAATATGCTTAGTTTCAGAATGAGGGGGATAAGTTGGAATCCCCATTGAATAGTTTTCCTCTTTTCCAGATGGCCTGGTGAAAGGGGCTGGGGAATGATGGGATAGGATTTTATGATTCAGTTGTGAGTAATTGTTAGCAGGATTGTGATGGTCACAACTGTAATTGTAGAAGATATATAACTAAATGGGGAGAGTAGTCAGTCTGTCATTTCAAGAATGGATGATCTCAGGACCATCAAGAAAGAAGAACAGAAGTAGAGCATGAGATTCTACCTAATGAAGCAGTGACATCAGAGACAGTGGCTGAGGCGATGGCATGGAGAGATAGAGCAGCATCAGGCTCTAGACCTATGGACTGAGTAAGGCTGTGTGCCTAAGGGCAGGAGGCTGGCTTGCAAAATATGCCTTTAGGGCATTTAAATGAGTATCTATTTTTTGTTTTGTGTGTGTTCACATCAAATATTTTTGCTTTGTTCATTTGTGAAATATAAGATATAAATGGAAAGCTACAGAGAGGAAGTCAATTGTTGTTTCAGGGAGGGGATTGTAATCATTGAGATGAAGTAAAGTGTATAATTTGTTGAACGTAAGACTGATGATCTTGTTTGTTAACCTTCACTCAATTCACATTAAAAAGCTGAAAACAAAACAGCAATAAATAAATAAATATTTAAAGAATGCTATTTAGTTTCCTTCAAGCAATTGAGAGAAAATCTATGCAAGCAAGGAGCAATTCAGGAAAACACTATAAGAACAAACTGACAAGATAAATGAAAAATTGGGAACCATACAAAGATGGCAATTAGAAAACTAGAGTTATACTAAGACTTCAGAAATAGATGATACACTGAAAGGACAAAGAAGTAGAATTAAATCATGGAAGGCCAAATCAATCAGCTTAAAGACAAAATCTCTGAATCTACCTTTGAGAGGAACAATAAGAAACGAGAATAAAATAATCCAAAGAAAGCCTCAGATTTATTTGTGTGGGTCCTGGGTTGGCACTGTGATCTAATGTGCTAGACTGCAAAGTCGGTTTGAACCACAAGGTCAATGGTTCAAGCTCACCAGCCACTCTTTGGAACCCCTATACAGGGTCTTTATGGGCCAAATTGACTCAATGGCATTTAACAACAAAAACAACAACAACGTCAAGTAGAACAAACTATGTGTGATTGGAATTCCAGATAGGGAGAGACAAGGAAAATAAATAATAGAGAAAATTGTCCAATAGTTTTTTGAAGAAAACTTCCCTAACATCCAGAAAGACAAGAAAAGAGTCATTCATAAAGTTGACTTCCAAACAGGATAGCCATCCAAAAGAAAATCACCACACCATACTACAATCACACTTTTCTAAACCAAAGTACAAGAAAAAATCCTGAGAGCATCTCAGGAAAAATGAAAAGTTACCTACAAAGGAAAACTAAGTTCTGATGTAGGCAAGGAGACACGGGATGATATATATAAAACTTTGAAAGAAGAAAAGTTTGCCAGCCAAGAATCATATGCTAAGTCAAACTGTCCATCAAATATGATGGCAAAATTAGGACATTCCCAGATAAACAGAAATTAAAAGAATTTGCAAAAACTAGACCAACCTTACAAAAAATACTAAAGGGAGTTCTTTGGACAGAGAACCAACAAAGCACACAACAACCGGAGACTAACATACATGACAATATTATCCAAAATTCAGGCCAGATATTAAAATGTTCAAAGTAAATCAAACCTACAAGACTGAAAGCAGGGAACCAGAGATACCAGATTGCAATAAGAACAAAAATCATAAAGCCAAAAGAGGGAGCAATGTAGTTATAGCACTCCCAAATGAAAGGGAAATCAAGTAGATGCTAAGAAAAAAACAAAAAAAACAAAAAACAAACTAACAGTAACTCTCAAAACTAGGCTAAGTGTTAATCTAGTTCTAGCCCAACCTCTCTATCCCTAACAACTAAGTTCTAGGCCTTTTCTTTTCTAGACCTAGCAATAGTCCTAACCCTAGCTTCTACATCTCCCAACTTACTCCCCCATACATCCAGCCATCTCCCAAATCAATAAAAATAAAAATAACTTTTACAACAAAAATTTTGAAGCAAGGTAATGCCACTGTTACAGCAGTCAAACACTGCCATCTTGTGGCAACATGAGAAAATGACATAAAGCTTTGGATAAATGAGGAAGCGGAGTCTCACACCATCTTTCGTAGGATTTCTGTTAGATCAATACCAAATTCTTTTAAGATGTAATGTTTTGTTTGATTTATAAGTTTCTAGTGAAAACAATTGTTTTGTCATTTTATACACTGTAAAAAGGAGATCTCTCCCCAAGCATTTATTGAGTTCCTCCTCAGGGTCTGTATTCACAGTAGAAAATAGAAACTGTATGTCGTAACTTGCAGGATGTTGTTGTTAAGTGTTGTCAAGTTGGTTCCAACTCATAGCAACCTTTATAGGATTTCCGAAGAGCAGCTGATGGGTTGGAACCAACAGTTTTGCAGTTTGCAGTCCACTGCTTATCCTACAGCGTTGTTGTTGTTAAGTGCCGTCAAGTCAGTTCTGACCCATAGGATTTCCGAGGAGCTACTGGTGAGTTTGAACTGCCAACCTAGCGGTTCAAACCAAGCTTGAGGTCGAGTGCGTATCCTATAGCGCCACATCTTACAGGGTTGTTGTTATTAAGTGCCGTCGAGTCATTTCCGACCCATAGCGACCCTGTATAGGGTTTCCGAGGAGCAGCTGGTGAGCTTGAACCGCCGGCTTTGCAGTTCAAGCGACTTTGCAGTCTGACGGCATTACCCCA
>NW_006408637.1:1537860-1541602 GCF_000296735.1 Chrysochloris asiatica | reverse complement strand
AATCCTCCTTACATTTATAGATTCCAGAGGGAATTGTTGGCATAGTGAGGATTCATGGTCTTTTGTTGGGAGATCTAAGGCATGGAGTGACTCAGAGCCCCTGGAATGCGGGAGCACCTGGAGAAACTCGCTGTAACATGGTCTCAGCTGTCTGCTGGGAATCTTCTTTCCCAGGTTTCCCCAACAGGAGCTGTAGACAATTACCAGTGTGCTCATTCTCTGGTGAAAAGAAAAAACACTGTTTCTGCGAAATTTTATGTACTAGTCCTAAATATATTCCACTTCCCCAAGATCTGAAATGCTATGTTGATGTTTTCTGTCTAATGCATTCTGATTCATAGTGACCCTGCATAGGGTTTCCAAGGAATGGTGGGTGTGTTTGAATGGCTAACCTTGCATTTAGCAGTCTAGTGCTTATCTTCTAGCACCACCCTAGTCAATGAAGTATATTCGTTAGAGGGTTTGGAGGTTTGGTTAAGCAGTTCGGATCCATGTTGAACATTTCATTCAGTCCACACAGGATTTTATTGATTTGCCCAGTTCTAGAATGCAGAACGGTGGAGAGAGATTTCACAACCAGCAGAATACAAACTGGTCATGCTGACAGAAGACTGTTCACACACTCAGTCAGTCAGCAATGGCAGCTACAGCTTTTGTTCTGTGTGTAATGTTTTTAAAGACAAAACCCCAAACTCGTTGCTACCAAGTCAACTGTTTGATGGCAACCCCATGTGTGGCAGTGTAGAACAGTATTTCCAAGGCCCAGTTTTTGGTTTTTGTTTTTTTAAGGTAGATTGCCTTGCCAGATCTTTCTTCCAAGTCTGGGAGGATTCCAACCCACAACTTTTCAGTTAGCAGCAGAGCATGTCAATCCCAGGGACTCTATTAGAACAAATCAACACAGGTTTGGCTGGCATCTCATAAAAGATCTTGAAAATACTTTCTGTCCCATTCCCATTAGTAAGGAAAATCTGATGCACTCTTCACCAACATGGCAGAGAAGATGTTGTTAAGCGCTGTCAAGTTGGTTGCCACCCACAGTGATCCTGTATAAGGTTTCCAAAAAAAAGCAGCTGGTGAGCTTGAACCGCCGACCTTACAGTTCAAACGTTTTGCAGTCTAGCGCATCAAGCCACGGCGCTACACCAGGACTCTGACGTGCCTTTTTCTATGTTATCCCCAGCATTCTGTCAGGCCTCCTAACTTTCACCATGTAGCTAGATAGGAGAGCGAGTTGAGTGTGCTTGGTTACCTTGATATTACACAGAACATGTGCTAGCTCTTACACTGAATGCATGAGGCACACAGCATTTCATTGGTGACAAGTAGAAGCAACTTAGACACCCTGGTAAGACATGTAAGTACCCGAGGGGGAGATGAACTCTGAAAACTTAAAAAACTGCAATTTTAGCAAAGTTTCTAAGAGTCCAAATTGTCTGAGGAATGTTAAATGACCCTTTCTGAAGTGAGAAACCAGTTGCTGCACCTTGTACCAGCACCAAGAAGATCGCTTGACCTTGTTATTGTTGTTGTTAAGTGCCGCGGGCTGCCAAGCCAATTCCAACTCATAGTGACCTTGCACAGGATTTGGAGAGCAGTTGGTAGGTTTGAATTGCCGGCCTTTTTTAATTAGCAGTTTAGTTTTTATCCTACAGTGCCACACCATCACTCCTGAGTGAAATGCAAGTTTCCACCACTATCTGGAAGTAGAGCATACCTATGGAACATTTTGTAGGCTGAAATTTTGTAGTATTTATCATTATTATATATGGACAAAACAGGCTGCCAAGTTATACCAAATAACACATAAAACTTAAAATGACACTAACATATAGGAAAACAGGCATGATATGATAAATACACAGCCTGTGGAAAGTAGAACTAAGGAACTAACCAGGTACTTTAGGGAAAAAAGTTGGCCACACCTCTCTTGTGGCTTTGCATACAAGCTGAGTTTTGAACGGATCACTGAAAAACAAAGGCTGAGCATGAGTTTCAATTTGCATCTTTTTTTTTTTTTTTTTGTAGAAGCAAACATCCTCTTTGGATTTCTTTTGCTTAGTGAGAATAGTTACTAATGTAGGTCATTTGTAAAAGTGAAGTGGTATAAACAAATTACAAAAAGTGGATGATGCCTTTATCACAAACTGAGTTGCTTTGAAAAACAAAAATCTATTGTTTCCTAGTTCTGGAGGCTATGGATTCTGATTCTGAGTGTCCACAGGGCCATCTATCTCTGTCCACTATTGTGGAAGATCCTTTTCCTTGTCTTTTAATTTTAATTCCTTCTCATTTCTGTTGGCTCTCAGTATTTCTTGGTGAGCCTTTGTTTTCAAATGCATTTCAAAGCTTCCTGTGTAAATTCTTTCTCTGTTTGTTCTCCCTTTTTATAAGGTATCATTTAGAAGGGACTAGGAGCTCTGGTAGCGTAGTGGTTACGAATCGGGCTGCGAACCTTAAGGTCAGCGGTTCGAGACTACCAGCCGCTCCGCGGGAGAAAGATGAGGCTTTCTACTCCCGTAAGGATTTACACCCTCGGAAACCCTGTACAGGGTCGCTATGGGTCGGAACCGACTCGACGGCACTTAACAACAACAACAACAACAAGGATCCACTCTACTCTGGTATCACCTCATTAATTTAACTGATCACATCTCCAAAGAAAGACCCTACCTCCAAACAGGCTCTCATTTATCAGCACAGGGGTTAGAACGTCAATGTATCTTTTTGGGGTACACAATTCAATTTATAACAAAGGAGAATATTTAGTGGGCCTCTGGATTTTGGTGGTCACCCTTATCACAGCTTAATAAAGATTAGACTCAGATGTTTCCGAACAGAAATTTAAAACTCACTAACTAGCTAAAAATCTACATCTAGACAAATTTCTGGAAAAAACGTTACATGAATGACTGAAAAATGCAGCTGTGATTATCAAATAATCTTTAGAAGCAACCATGAGTCTGAATAGGGCAACTGGTACATACATGATTATACAGAAGCAAGAATTGTACATTTTATGTTATTTAACCGTTTCATTTCTCTCTACCCTCCACTTCAGCCCTTTTAATAGATATGATATTGGTGCTGACAATTTAGATTTCAGAAGGAACTGTCACTGAGGTGAATTAGAATTACCATGGAATGATACTGTAATTTACAGAACTTCATGAGTTTTTGTGTTGGGGACATAAACTTTGAATCGTAATAAAGCACAGATCCAAAGCTAGTTTGTGAAAGGAGTGAACTATGATGATTACCTGTTGGTAGGGCAGTGCCACCCTAGGCATTATAAGTGCCTCCCACCTGCTCTTTGCCCTGTAAGCAAAGCGCTGAGCGGTCTGGGCTCCCCTGACCCTGGGTTCAACTACTGCGGAGTTTCAGCAGGAAGTCATTGGATAAAGTAGCATGAGGTTAGGAGATTTCCTGGCTTTCTCTGTCTGGGTAACCTCAGACTCGCTATATTTCTGAAGATCAATGCACCTCAAGACAGCTTTGTTTGCAGTACACTTTCTTTCCAGGTACTGGTAATCACTCCATTCTTCATCTCTTTAGGCTTAGGGATGTTAACAGCCCAGCTGTGACTTGTTGTTATTGTTAGGTGCCATCGAGCTGGTACCGACTCATAGCGACCCTATGCACAACAGAATGAAACACGGCCTGGTCCTGGGCCAACTTCACAATTGCCAATCCATCTCACTCAGGGTCTTCCTCTTTTGCTCTGACCCTCCACACTACCAAA
>NW_006408637.1:1534693-1535870 GCF_000296735.1 Chrysochloris asiatica | reverse complement strand
CACAAATATGGATCTCTTCCAGTCAGTCAGCCAGATAGTTATCTTCCACATTTCTTGGCATAGCTACCTTATTATCCAAAAAATATAAGATGGGAGTTTGCCTTCTTATTCTTGTTGTTGTTAAAGTGCTGTTGTGTTAATCCTGACCCATAGCGACCCTGTATAGTGTATCAGAAGAGCAGCTGATGAGCTTGAGCTGCCAACCTTGCAGTTCAAACAGCTTTGCAGTCTGGTGCATTAACCCACAGCGCCACACCAGGCTTCCTATTAGGGTATGGAAAATTGCAAGAGAATGTCACTCCGATTCTACTAAGCAAAGCCTCATAATCTACAAATTTATCATTTTCTAGAGCTCATCAGACTGTTGAGGTCACAAAGCAACCAAGTGGGCTTAATTATGTTGAGGAATTTCCCTTCTATTTCTGTTTTGGTGAGTGTTTTTATCAGGAATGCATATTGGATGTTGTCAAATGCCTTTTCTGCATTCATCGATATGGTCATGTGGTCCTTTTCCTTTGTTTTATTTTATGGTGGATAACATTGATTGGTTTTTAAAATACTGAACCACCCTTACATCCCTGGTATGAATCCCATTTGGTCAAAATGTATTATTTTTTTGATGTGTTGCTGAATTCTATTGGCTAGGATTTTGTTGAGAACTTTTACATCTATGTTCAGGAGGGATATTGGCCTATAATTTTGTTTATTAGTGATGGCTTGGCTTGTTTTGGTACGATGGTTATGTTCACTTCATAAAATGTATTTGAGAGTTTTTCATCCTTTTCTATGTTCTGGAATAGTTGAGGTATTTTATTTCTAGCTTCTTAAGGAAGGGCATGGACTCCAGGCGTGGTGCTGTAGGATCAGCACTGGACTGTGAACCACAAGGTCAGTAGTTCAAACCTATCAGCTGCTCCTCAGAAACCCTATACAGGCTTGCTATGAGTTAGAACCAACTCGATGACACTTAACAACAACAAGAAGTGCATACTGTCTTCCATAGTGGTTGTACCACTTTACAATTCTACCAGCAGCAATGTATCTATAAGAGTTCCAATCCCTTATAACTTCACCAACATTTGTTATTTTCTGTTTTTGTTTTTGTTTTGGTTTATTTCAAATACCTTCTTTTTTTCTTAAATGTTTTATTGTGATTATGTGATAGTTTACATGGGAG
>NW_006408637.1:1531840-1533003 GCF_000296735.1 Chrysochloris asiatica | reverse complement strand
CTTTAGCAGTGGCAAGATGGTATCTCGTTTTAGCTTTGATTTGAATATCTAATGACTGATGATCAAAAATATTTATTCATTTATTTTCTTGCACTTGAATTTCATCTTTATTGAAGTGTCTGTTCACACCCTTTGGACTGGATTGTGTATCTTTTTGTTGTCAAGGTGTTAACATTTTCTGTATATTTTAGAGATTAGATTCTTTAAGTGTTTAATTTTTAGGAGGTTCCAGTTATATAAGTTATCTTGTGGCATTTTAATTTGTAATCTGGTTTAGGAGGTTATTTATGCCCCCATAGATTTGACCCTATGATAGCTACCAGGAATTGTATTATTCTAGCTTTAACTTTTAGGTATTTGAGTCATTTAGAGTTAGGTATGGGTCCTGATTCATCTTTCCGCACAGATAGATATCCAGTTTTGCCAGCACCATTTGTAGAGAGTGTTTCCTCTCCATTGAACAGCCTTTGATGTGTGTTGAACATCAGCTGATGTTCAACAATTGTATTTCATATCAATTGTATTTTATTGGTCTATGCTATCACTGTGCTAGTGGCAGGAAGTTTTGCTTAGTGCGACTGTGCGGCAAGTTTTGAGATGGGGGAGTGTGAGGCCTTCTGCTTTGCTCTTCTATTCAGGGCCTCCTTCCTTTCCATATAAAGTTGGTGATTACTTTTTTCCATTTAATTAAAGAATGCTGTTGGGATTTGGATCAGCATTGCATTATAGCTCATTTTGTAGAATTGACATTGTTTTCAACGTTAAGTCTTCCAACCCATGAGCACGCCATTGTGTGAGGTATGGATCTTGATTCATTTTTCTGCACATGAATATCAAATTTTGCCAGCACCATAGGATAGAGAGAGTTTCTTCTCCATTGAATAGACTAACTTTTGTTGAAGATCAACTGCCCATAGAATGATGGGTTTACTAAACAGATCTACACAAATGCTTTTCCATTTATAAATCTCTCTTTCAGTTTCTTGCATTTTTTTTTTAATAGTTTCCTTTTATGTAAATCTTTATGTCCCCGGTTAAGTTTTTCCTAGATATTCCATCTTTGTGAGAGCTATTGTGAATGGTATTATGTCTTGATTTTCTTCTCAGATTCCTGTTGGTGTAGAAGAATCTATCGAATTTCTGTTTGTTGATCTTGTACCCTG
>NW_006408637.1:1529133-1530605 GCF_000296735.1 Chrysochloris asiatica | reverse complement strand
GCAGCATACAGGTTGAATAAGTATGGTGAAAGAACACAACGGTGTCACACAGTTTTCTTAATTTTAAACTATTCAATGTTCCCATGTAGAAGAATTTTACCAACTTCTTCAATCTGAAATTGATCAAACATGCAATCAAAATGTATTGATCATTGCTAGTGATTGGAATGAAAAGGTTGGGAGCAAAGAGGAAGGCTCAGTAGTTGGAAAATAGGGCCTTGGTGATAGAAATGATGCTGGAGATCGCATGATAGCATTCTGCAAAATCAATGATTTGTTCATTTCCAATACCTTTTTTTGACAGCATAAGAAAATAATATTAGGTATTGATTTTTCCATAAATGTCCTTAATTATGTTAAGGATTTTTCTCTTCTCTTCCTATTTTGCTGAGAGCTCTGTTTTGTTTTTAATCAGGAAAGGGTGATAGATTTTATCAAGTGGTTTTTCTTTTTGATTGAGATGATCATATGATTCTTTTCTTTCATTTTATTTATGTAGTGAATTACATTGATAGATTTTCTAATGTTAGTATCCCTAATATGAATCCCACTGGCTCATGATATATTATTATTATTTGACATGCTTTTGAAATCTATTGTTGAGAATGTGTGCATCTATAATCATTAAGAATATTGGCCTGTAATTTTCTTTTAGGGTGGTGTCTTTGAAGGTTTGGGTATCAGCATGGTCTATATTCTTCTCTAATGTACATGTGCCATTCACCAGTTGCCCCATAGTTTAGGTCACAAAACAAACCTCTCTATTCATGCTGAATTCAATAATTCATTGCAATGACCATACAGAATTCACTGAGTGTATTAGGGAAGTTAACAGGTTACAATGCAGTGTCAGAACTGCTCAGGGCATAGTTGTACCAGTCAAGATAGCCTTTCCTTGCTGTGCCTACAGCCGGCCTCTCTCTGCCAGGCCAATGTTACCAAGCTCTTTTAGGGCTGCTGGTAAATGCCAACAGGACACACCACTCCACCAAAAGCATCAGCTTGAAAGCACTAGGCCCTTGTTTGGTGAGTTACCAAATCTAGGTCCCTAAGTTCCCAGGGACACTCTACTCTAGAAGTAAGCCTCTTGCCCAAAGTCACTCAGCTTTACTGGTTCTGTGGGCTGGGAAGCCCACCTTTCTGTCTTGTGCTCTGGTTCTTGGTTCTGCTGCGGCGGCTCCTCTGCCCCTGCTCCACTACTCCTCCAGTGTTACAGCTTTCTGTCCCTGAGACAAGGATGTGCAATGAGCAGGGGTCTCACATGCTCCATTCCAGGTTTTTAATTTAACTTAGTTTTATTTTTTAACATTTTTGAGATTCATATTTTATTTATAAGTGAAGACCCTCCCTTGTTACCGTTGTTGCTATTTTAAAATAACACAATGATTTTGTTCTTTTAAAAAAACAAACAAAAAAATCCCACATGGAAATGAGGGAAAAACAGCAATGAAGCTGCAAGCTAAGCTCTACAA
>NW_006408637.1:1526627-1528288 GCF_000296735.1 Chrysochloris asiatica | reverse complement strand
GCAGGCTTGAGGGGTATACCCTTTGGTTGGTTGATGATGCATGGAGGGGATTGTAACCATGGCAATGAAATGATATACAATGGACTGAATGTAAAGCTAACATTCTCCCATGTAAACTATCGCATAATTCACAATAAAACATTTTTTTTTAATCCCACATGATTTCTTCATGTTGTATAAGTGAAAGAATTCAAAATAAAAATGACTTTTCAAATTTCTAGTCTTTGTTCAAAGGTGACCAGGGTGTCACATTCATTTCAGTAACAGCTCCTGATCCTGAGGGCAACTGCCCTTGAGCAAAGACTTAATACTTACCCAGAGTCTGCTCCGGAATGGAGAGCTCCATCCTTAATAGCCTCCACTTCCAGCTTCTCTGCTTCTAGCTTGGTCTGCGGTTCCACCCTTTACTCTTCTAGGATTCCTCCAATGGAGGGAAAGGCCACTTTCCTTTTCCAAGTCTATTTCTCCTAGTAGGGCCACAGGTTTTCTTCTGACCACAAAGAACCCTCGAGAAATATCACCATACTTTTGGTCCACACGGTTAGCTCCACAGTCTCATGTCACACTCAGTTAGCAAATTCATCAATGCTTCTTAAAAAACCTGTAAGTGTCTAGCCTTACTTCTCCAACTAGAACCAAGTGCTTTTTCCACACGCTCCTTCCAAAGAGGTGCCCAACCTGGAGGAAGAACTACTCACTGCCGATGTTGTTGATGAGGCTGGTGGTACCGTTCATAGAATTCATTGTGCGAGGAGACGAGCTTGCAATGTACAGTTGCAGTGGGGTGTCGTAGTAACTGCCTCAGCGGGACCAGGACAGAAACCCACATGTGGATCACATGCATGCCCTGGCCAGCAGGACACTATTCATTTTATGACAGTGAGAGTCCCCCATCTGTTCCTGAGATAGCTCATTTTATACCCAGGACGATGGCAAAATTGACCAATCACAATTAACCTTATTAACAATCTCATCTAAATCACAAAAGCCCTTAGCAACTTTTCCCACCTTCTCTTATACATTATCAGGAAAACGTTGTTTGATGGAAATTTACAGACTACAAGAGACATTAAATAATTTGTTGCACTGCAAAGGGCAATATAGCTGGATATACAATTCTTAGTTACCAATGAAACTGATGGTCACCTTTGACCAGAGACTAGATTCTGGAAAAGAAGAGAAAATGCCAACCGTGTTTTATTCTTATCTGTCTGATTTATGCCAAGAAATAAAAATGTCATTTTATTGGTACCTGTTTGTAGATGGTAATTCTTTTTATGAACTGTTCTCAGAATTCTTCTTTGTACTTGATTTTGGCAAGTTTCATTATGATATAGCTTAATGAATATCTTTTGGGGTCTATCCTGTATGGGGTTTGTGGAACTTCTTATATGGAAACCTTATTGTCTTTCATGATAATTGGAAGTTTTCTGTCAATAAATCACAATTCTCTCTCTGCTTTTTCTCTCCCATAGAGATTTCAAGGCAGATTAACAGAACTTTAATTGAGGTGACTTTGAGTCTTTATGAAAGCTTCCAATCTTTTTGCTTACAGTAGAGCACCTAACTGTTTGTGCTACTAGGGATGTAGAAGCCATTATAAATCCCAAATTAACTGTTATCCAGATAGAAATTAATATATTTAGAGAAAATTATTATAT
>NW_006408637.1:1516474-1517871 GCF_000296735.1 Chrysochloris asiatica | reverse complement strand
TCTGCTGGAATTTTCTTCCCAGCTTGTGTTCATTCAGCAAGTCTTACTGCTAGCCCTTTCTTGTAAGAAATGAGTTTAGGCAACTAGTACAGCTATTATGGAGTCCTGGTGTGGTGCTGTGGGTTAATGCTCTGGACTGCAAAGTCAGTGTACACTGCAAGGTTGGCAGTTCAAGCTCAGCAGTCGCTCCTCGGAAACCCTATACAGGGTTGCTGTGGGTTGGAACCGACTTGACAGCACTTTAATAACAATAGCAGAAGGACATTTATTGCTTTCTCTAATGGTCCTTGAATGGGTTTTGGCTTAAGCATAAACTGGTTACCGGTGTCCAAGCAGGTCACCTGACATACATAGGCACCCACCCACAGTGCTTTTAAGACTTGAGTCTATTTCAGATATGTCTAATTTAGATATGCATGAAATGGAAAAAAAATCAATCATAGAATTAATTCAGTAATTAATAATTCAAGAATTCATTTTTCATATCATTCAATATAATAAAAAAGATACTCCCACCCTAATAGGACTGGGGGAAAATGTAAAGTAATATAAGACATGCATAATTTTATTATGTTATTTTAATGTTAGGGCGATAGATGTTTTTAAAAACTCTTACATTTTTAAAGTGAAGAATTTCTATATAATAAAAATGCATTATTCTGATTTTCCACTTTACCATTCTTCCTTTTTAATAGACTTTGTTAACTCAAAGCAGACACGGACAAATGACTGAGACATCGAAAGATAAGCACAAGCCAAGAGCATCTGATGTAGGGAGCAGCCAACAGAGTAGGCCTAATGTTGGTCATCAGTCGAGGCCAGTGATCAGCAGTGGGCACTACACAGATTAACAACAGAGTCAGAGGCCAAATATAAGTCTGCCAACCAAGGAACAGATGATGAACAAAGAGACTAGACAATAAGCTTGGGAATGCTCTGGCAGACACTGATTCAAATGCCCTTGGAAGCCAAGGTTTCTATATCTCATGCCCAGGGCAGAACCACTTCCAATTCTATGACTTAGCACCCTCAAATCTCTTCTTCCCTTTGTACAGAGCATTTTGCCCTCACCACACTGAGTAGCCCTTCCCATCAGTCCCCAGCATGGGTTATGAATATTACCTGAAGAAGTCTGCATGGTAAGTGTGCAAGAAGTGAAAGGGAGGAATGATAGAAATGGATTTGCTGTTAGGTGCCATGGAGTCAGTTTTGACCCATAGTGGCCCTGTGTACAACAATGAAACAACACCCAGTCCCGTGCTATCCTCACAATCATTGATACGCTTCAGCCAATTGCTGCTACCACTGTGTCAATCCATTTCCTTGGGGGTCACCCTCTTTTTTTTGCAGACCCTCCACTTTACCAAACCAATAGTTGTACCTTACATGGCCATTCA
>NW_006408637.1:1513195-1515064 GCF_000296735.1 Chrysochloris asiatica | reverse complement strand
TTTTCTGTGTCCCAAAGGTTTTAGAATGTTGTGCTTTACAGGGCAACCAATTATTTATAAGACCTGTCTAGCCAAATTTCTCCATTTGTGACAAATTGTAAATCCTAGCCTCTATGCCTGTGATTATGGACTTTTTTAAAAATTAATTTAAAAAATATATTTTATTGTGAATTATGTGATAGTTTACATGGGAGATCATTAGTTTTACATTCATCCTATCGTATATCATTTTATTGCCATAGTTAAGATCCCGCCCATGTATCATCTATCAACCAAAGTGTATACTCTACAAGCCTGCCCTCCGGTCGTCAGTAGACCCATTTTGAAGGAGTAAAGATATGGGTTAATTTTCTGGACTTCAAGGTAGATTTGAATTGCAAGGTTGGTTGTTCAAGCTCACCAGCCAGTCCACAGAAACCATATACAGGGTTGTTATGAGTCGGAACTGACTTGGTAGCGCTGAAAAACAGCAACAACAAGGAGAAAAGTTTACAGTAGATCTAAGTCCTAAGAATGCCCCACTTTAGTATAGTGTGTGACTCAAGTCACCACCTTTAGTTTCCCTTGAAGGAATAGTCTGACTGCAATTTTTAAGACTGCTTTAGATCTTGCATCTGGCTCATGATGTCTGACCTCCAGTTCATGGGCCTTTTGGCCCATCACCTGACCTGCTGCAGCCTCATACATCAACAGCCTCATGCATCAACAGCCTGGCGTCTGACCTGCCAATTTGGGTTCTTCAGCTCCTGAGACTACATAGGAGAGAAGATTCCTCCAGGCTCATCACAGAAGTACTGATTTGCGACTTGCCAGCCTCCACAATGTGACAACTGTGAGTTTTGTGGAACATTGCATTGTGTTGCAGAACCCTGGGACCTGAGGAGAGGGAGGAATGATGACTGATACCAGAAACTATGGAGAGGCATAACACGTTGGAGAGGTTGAACAGTTGGGATATCTTTAACTTCCAACTCATAGGGACCAACTGTGTATTAACTTTTATAAAACAAATTATGCATGCATGCTTTCGTTCTCATTTGATTCAAGAAATTAAAAAATTTCTTCTATTGCCTAGTAGTTTTTAAGCAGGGAGTTATTCAATTCTCATACATTTGATTACAGGGTCGCTATGGGTCGGAACCGACTAGATGGCACATAACAACAACAACAACAAAGTCTTCTTATTATTGATTTCTAATTTTTAGTGTTGTGATCTGAAAGATTCTTTTTAGTGGTTTGATGTTTTAAAATTTATTGAGGCTTGCTTTGTGGCCTAACATGTGGTGTATTTAGAAGTCTGTTTCATGTGCTAAAGAATGTTCCACGAATTTATATTGTGTTGTTGTTGGGTGGAATGATCTTTACATGTCTGTGAGGTCTAGTTAGTTGATTGTATTGTTTAGTTTTTCTGTGTCTTTGATTAGTATCTTTTTAATTGTTCTGTCTTTCATTGAAAGTGGGACATTAAAATCTCCTATTATTGTAGAGTTGTCTATTTCTCTCTGCAATTCTCTTAGAGTTTCATTTATGTATTCTGAGACTCTTTCGCTGAGTGCATAGATAGGAATTATGGTTCTGTTCTCTTGTTAAATTGATCCTTTGATCATTATATAATGTCCTTCTTTATCTCGTATATTGATTTTTGCTTCAGAAAATATTATTGCCACTCCTGCTCTTTTTTGATGGCCATTATTGATACATTTTTCCATTCTTTTATTTTTAGTCTATTTTGCCTTTGTGTGTAACGTATTTCCCTTGTAAATAATGTATTGGTGGATCTCATTTTCTTATCCTTCTACTGCTCTGTCTCTTGACTGGTGAATTTAATCCATTTATATTTAGTACAATTATTGTTGTTGTTGTTGTTGT
>NW_006408637.1:1507518-1512645 GCF_000296735.1 Chrysochloris asiatica | reverse complement strand
CTTGACTGCTGCTTCCGCGAGTGTTGATAGTTGATCCAAGAAGAATGAAGTCCTTGACAACTTCAATCTTTTCTCCATTGATAAGAATGTTTTTTATTGGTCCAGTGGTGAGGGTTAATGAGCCAGACTCCAAGGCTGTTTAAGTGCAAGGAGCGGAAAGCCTCATCTCTCTCACGTGGAGGGCCTGGTGGATTAGAGCTGCTGACCACGGGGTTCACAGCCAGATTTTTAACCACTACACTACCAGGCCTTCCACCTTCAAGATGGCGGATCGGGTAGACATGTAGTGAGGAGCTCAGTCAACAGCAACATGGAATACTGGGCCAAGAGGGCTCATGAGATGGGGTTGGAACTCTGGAACAAATATACAGGCATGTTTGGAGGATCGGAGGGTTTATAGCTGGGGAATTTGCAGGAGAATCCAGAAATCCATTAGCTATTCCAGGAGCTGCCATCTTGGGAGAGCATATCTTGATTATATCAGGATTGATAGGATTAGGAGAGACCATCTTGATTATATCAGGATTGTATCAAGATGGACATTGAAATTTAAAGAGACAGTATGGACATAAAACCAAACGACCACCTCTTGTCTGTCTTTTGTGCTGTGGTGGTTTGAGTTGCTGTGATTCTGAGGGCTATGCCACCGGTGTTTTAAATAACCAGCAGGGTCACCCATGGTGGACAGTATAATTATTGATAGGTGTTAATTGATTGCTGTGTGTGTTTTTTTGTGGCACTTGTTTCTTTGTTCCACATAATTTCCTGTACTGAGTTAATTTTTTTTGGTGGATTTCCTTTTCATTTCTTCACTGCTGTTGTTTTGTTTAATAAATATTTATGATTTTATTTTTTATATTTTGATGAGGAGGTTGAGTAATTTTCTTTGAGGTTACCCTGAAATGTATCGATTTCTTCTCAAGTTTGAAACAGTCTATTCTTGAAATCTGCTTGACTTCCTCACCATTTTGAAGATCTATATTCCCTCTTTTTACTTTGTAATTGTCTTTGTTACACATTTATATCTCTTTTTCAATATTTTCCATTTTGTAGATTTGTTTTACATTGGGTACTTGTATATCTGGGTGACCTGTGGATGGATGCTGTTGTCATGAAATTTCATCTCAGGTTGTTTTCTGCTGTTTTGGCACTCTGTCCAAATAACTCCCTCTAATAAATTTTTAAAGTTTGATTTTTACAAATTTTCTAAAATTTCTGTTTATCTGTAATGTCTTAGCTTCACCATTATATTCAAGGGACAATTTTTGATTAGTAAGTTTTTTCTTTCAGAGTTCTATATAGATATCAATATATCTATATATATATTGTCTTCTTGCCTGAATGGTTTCTGCTAAGGAAAATTTTATTATAGCAATGACTAGTGATTTTCTTTTGGGGTCTTTCCTGTTTGAGTGTCTCTCTTCTCATCTTTCATGATTTTAAGGAGGTTTTCTTCTAACAACTCTTCAACAATCTTCTTTCTGCTTCTATCTGTCTCTTCCTGTTCTGGAATATTCTGATTACATGTAGGTTCTTTTTGTTAATGGGAGTACATAGTTCAAAGACTTCCTTTGGATTTTTCTGATTGTTCTTCTGTCAGACTAATATTAAGAGATTTGTTTTCAAGCTCACTAATTCAAATTTCCAATGATTCAAATCCACTCCTTTGCCCTTTCAATGTATTATCCATTTCTGAAATCTTAGTATTTAACTTCTGGATTTCTTAGCATAGTGCCTTGCCCAAAGCTAGTAATAAACAAAATGGTTACTAGCCAATATCATTGAGTCAAATATACTTATGAATTTTTTTAGTATTCTTTGGTGAAAATCTGGGACTTAGTGCTAAAAATGGGCATTTAAGGATTTGAATTAACTGGGAAGTCTATATACATTTTATGTTATAAATCAATTATACAGCTACTAATAAACTAGGTTTTGTAAAGCACCAGAAGGATGTTTACCTGCGCTTTATTGACTACGCAAAGGCTTTCGATTGTGTGGATCATGACAAGCTATGGACAACATTGAGAAGTATGAGTATTCCAGAACACTTAATTGTACTTCTGAGAAATCTGTACCTAGACCAAGAAGCAGTTCGAACAGAACATGGGAACACTGAATGTTTTAAAATTGGGAAAGGTGTGAGACAGGGTTGTATTCTTTCGCCATACTTATTCAACCTGTATGCTGAGCAAATAATACAAGAAGCTGGGTTCTATGAAGAAAAATGTGGCTTCAGGATTGGAGGAAGACTCATTAACAACCTGCGATATGCAGATGATACAACCTTGCTTGCTGAAAGTGAAGAGAACTTGAAACATTTACTGATGAAGATCAAAGAGCACAGCCTTCGATATGGATTGCATCTCAATGTCAAGAAAACAAAAATCCTCACCACTGGACCAATAAACAACATTCTTATCAATGGAGAAAAGATTGAAGTTGTCAAGGACTTCATTCTTCTTGGATCAACTATCAACACTCACGGAAGCAGCAGTCAAGAGATCAGACGACGTATTGCATTGGGCAAATCTGCTGCACAGGAACTTTTTTTAAAAGTATTCAAGAGCAGAGATGTCAGCTTGAGGACTAAGGTGTGCCTGACCCAGGCCATGGTGTTTTCAATAGCCTCAATTGGATGCGAAAGCTGGACAGTGAATAAGGAAGATGGCAGAAGAATTGATGCCTTTGAGTTGTGGTGTTGGAGGAGAATACTGACAGTGCCATGGGCTGCCAAAAGAACCAATAGATCTGTTTTGGAAGAAGTGCAGCCAGAGTGCTACTTGGAGGCCAGGATGGCTAAGCTTAATCTCTCATACTTTGGACATATTGTCTGGAGGAAACAGTCTCTGGAGAAGGATGTCATGCTGGGTAAGGTGGAGGGTCAGAGAAAAAGAGGAAGACCCCTAACGAGATGGATTGGCCAGGTGGCATCATTGATGGCGTCAAGTGTGGCAGCGGTAGTGAGGTTGGCCCAGGATCGGACATTGTTTCGTTCTGCTGTGGATGGGGTCACTATGAGTCGGTTCCGACTCGATGGCACCTGATAACAACAACAGAGATCTGGTAGCATAGTGGTTACAAATCGGGCTGTGAACCTTAGGGTCAGCAGTTTGAAACTACCAGCCACTCCATGGGAGAAAGATGAGGCTTTCTGCTCCCATAAAGATTTACAGCTTAGGAAACCCTGTGCAGGGTCACTATGGGTTGGAACCAACTTGACGACATTTAACAACAAATTTGTATATAATGTCAATTTGGTAATTAAATAGGCATTTGTATGTCATTATGCCCTGGGTTGATCAGAAAGAATATGTATCAGTGTTGTATCCTTTTACCATACTTTTCAATCTTTGTGCAGAACATATTATTCAAGCAGTTGGACTTTGTGAAAAAAAAAAAAAAACAAAACAGAAAAAAACACAGTGTCATGTTTGGAGGAAGACTCATTAACAGCCTAAGATAGACAGAGAACACCACCTTGTAGTGAAGACAAATTTAAGAATTTCCTGATGAAGATTACACCTCAACAGAAGGAAAACAAAAGTCTTCACTACTGGACCAATAAGCCACAGACCAGAGAAAAGACTGAAGTTCTGAAGGATTTCATTCTACTGAGGTCCACAATCAGTGGCTTCCAATGCCTGGAAGCAGCTGTCAGGAAATTGAATAATATATTGCACTGGGCAATGTGGCAGCAAAAGATCTTTTAAAAACGATAAAAAGAAAAGGTGTCATTTTGAGGACTAAGGTGTGCCTGACCGAAGCCATGATACTTTCAATCACCTCACGTACACTAGAAAGTTGTACAATGGATAAGGAAGACCAATAAGAATTGATGCCTTTCAATTATAGTGCTGGCAAAAAATATTCAATATGCCATGGACTTCCAGAAGAACAAACAAATCTCCCTTGGAAGAATTACAGCCAGAATGTGAGGCTGGTGAGACTTTGTCTCATGTATTTTGGACATATTATCATGAGGTGCCATTAACAGAAGAAAGACACCATGTTTGGTAAATAGAGGATCAATGATAAAAAGGAAGACCCTCTACAGTTATAGTCTCAAGCATGGCAGTGTTTGGTTCTATTGAACCTAAGGTCAGTATTAGTCAGAACCGTCTTGATGGCACCTAACAACCACAATAGCATTCCTGGGGTGGCACAAATGGTAAAGCACTTGGCTACTAACTGAAAATTGGGCAGCTCAAATCCACTCAAAGTGCCCATGAAGAAAGGCCTGGCTATCTGTTTCCAAAAGATTACAACCATTGAAAATCCCATGGAGCATAGCTATGTTCATGACACAAGAGTCAAAATGGACTAGAGAATGACTTTCTTAAACATACTGAGATGATCCCATCTGTTCTAAAATTCCTTTTTCACATCCAATGTATGGAATTTCTTGAGACCATCTTTAGTAACTAAATTTTTAAAAAATTAATTAATTAATTTTTTATATGACAGTTTACATGGGAGAATTTAGTACTACATTCATCCAATCGTATATCGTTTCATTGCCGTAATCACAATCCCCTCTATGCATCATCAACCAACCAAAGGGTATATCCTTCAAGCCTGCCCCACCCGTTGTCAGCACACAGACTCTCTCCCTCTCTGGGTCCAAAGTCCTTATCCACTCTATCTCTCCACGTCGTCATCTCTGCCTCCATCTCTGGCATCACTGCTTCTCTGGATAGGGTCCCGCTCTCCGCTCTTCTCCCCTGACCGTCCCTTAGTAATTAATTTTATAGGTGCCTCTTTTAAAGTGTTTCTGGGAGGATGGAAGAATGAATACCATATGACCAAATGTGTGATAAGGAGAATCATGGTCTCCCATGTTTTTGTTGTTAAGTGCCTTTGAGTCCGTTCCAACTCATAGTGACCCTGAATAGGGTTTCTGAAGCTTTCAAAAATTTTTGCAGGACCATGCTTTGTTTTGTTTTCCACCAGGAATTCTTTGTAGCATTTTAAGTTTGTCTTTTCTGATAGAAAAGGGTCGTCAATATCCAAACTGTTACACTGTGACACAGTGAAAAAGATAGTATGCTTACGTAATATCAAGAGGTCTCATAATTACCAATGACTACAGAGACAAATTCTCAGGAGATACTTTTTTTTTTTTTT
>NW_006408637.1:1493012-1507027 GCF_000296735.1 Chrysochloris asiatica | reverse complement strand
CTAATTTACAGGTGCATTTTTAAGCATATTTAATTAGCCTACTTTGAGCCACTTGGTTTTTAAAAGAAAAGTCTTCTTGCATGCACATAGAATAACTCCTCAGAATAAACCTTACGTTTTAGTTTCTCTGTGTTTTGATTATTTTTCACAAAATGTAAGAAGGAACATCAAAGTAAGCCTTACAAAAAGCATATGTTCATTTCAAATGATAAGTCTCTGAGTCCCCCAATGAATAGATTATCTTGGCACCCTTTTCACTTCCTTGTATATTTATAAGAACTTAAAGTATAATTTTTCTTTTTTTTAGGGAAAAATACATTTCAGTTGTCTGGACTTCACTTTTTCAGATAGAAGAAGAAGAAAAAAAGTTCTTTTACAAAAAAACAAGTCTAAGAATGCAAACACAGTTGTAATTTGATTCTATATTAGCATTTAAACAGCGATACAGAATGCTCCAAATATAAATACATTTCAACTTAAAATCTTGAAATGAATATAAATCTTTGTTTGGAAAACTTGGAAAAAAAAAAAAATATATATATATAGTCCTTTGTTGTGGGTTAATGCATTGGACTGTAAGTCAGTTTGAACTGCAAGGTCAGTGGTTCAAGGTCACCAGTTGTTTCTTGGAAACTCTATACAGGGTCGCTGTGACTTGGAACTGACTTGATGGCACTTAACAAGAACGACAAGAAGAAGGATAACAACATATATATACAGAGCATTCAATAATTTATATTCTTATTGAATAAGCGATATGAAATACCCCTTAAGTTTCCATAAAAAGAGTTCTTGTTTCTGGGGCTAAGTGTGTGGCATTGTGGGTTAATGTGGGTTAATGTGCTACACTGCACATTAGATCCGTTTGAACTGCAAGGTTGGCGGTTGAAGCTCACCAGTCGCTTCTTGGAAATCCTACACAGGGTCGCTATGAGTTGGTACCGACTCGACAGCATTTAACAACAACAACAACAAGTGTAACACTGTAGGATAAGCACAGGACTGCAATGTAGGTCTGTTTGAACCACAAGGTCAACGGTTCCAAATCACTAGTCACTTCTTGGAAATCCTGTACTGGGTGGCTATGGGTCAGAACCAACTCGATGGCACTTAACAACAACAACAAAGAAGTAAGATGGAGTCTTGGTGTAGCACTGTAGGATAAGTATTGGGCTGCTTACCACAAGGTCAGTGGCTACAACCCACCATCCACTTCTCAGATACCCTATATAGGGTTGCTATAAGTCAGAAGCAACTCAATGGCACTTAACAATAATAACAAGTGAGAACAAAAATACTGGACATCGTAGCACATCTAGCAAAGAAAGGCCTTGATTTGGAGAACAGAGAGAATTATTCATTTCATTGATCAGTGTGAGGAGTCTAGATTTTCTATACAATACCTGCTTGAAAAACACTAATTCACACATTCATTAGGAAGCTACATATACTGAAAGACTGTTTCAGATCAACTAAGATGTAAAAGTATGAAAATAGGTTGTTGGCTTTTAGTCATTCATTTAACAAATGTAGTATCAGTACCTTTCAACTGTCAAATGTTTTTCTAGGAGTCTCAGTGTGGCACTGTAGGATAACCACTGGATTGCTAGCTGCAAGTTTGGTGATACAAACCCACCTGATACAAATGCCTTGAAAACCCTATACAGGGTCCCTGCTAGTCAGAATCTACTTGATATATATACATCAGGATCAATGTACAGCTATTGACATAGAATAAACAGTAGACTGCGAATCACAACATCACTGGTTTGAGCCCACCAACTGTTGTGCAAGAGAACAATTAGACTTTCTCCTACAAAGATTTAGAGCCCTGGAGACCCTACATAAAGCTGCTATGAGTTGGACATGACTTGATGTCACTTAACAACAACAAACATATATACATCAGGGGGGAAAAACCATGAAGAACAAATGAGAAGGAAGTGGAGGTAATATGACAATCTTAGTTTGATACTGCATACAGACCCTTTATGACAAAGACATGAGAAATCAAGCTAAATAGATGACAATCCTGAAACCCTGAGCATCAAATGAGGGGGTGGTGTATGATGTGGAGTCAGTTCTGACTCACATTGATCCTGGATAGAGTTTCTGAGGCTGTTAATCTTTAGAGGAGCAGAAAGCCTTATTTTTTCTCTTACAAAGTGGCTGGTAGATTCGAACTGCTGACCTTGCAGTTTGCAGCCCAACTTACATCTTACTATGCTACTAGGACTCCTAGGAGCAAATGAAAGAATAAGGAAGTAGATCAGACCTCAGTTGGTAAAAGAAACTGAACAGAAACAGCAAATGCAGAGCGATATGGAGAGGATGTGCCCTGCCAGTTGGCCCAGCAGAGTGTGGAGATTTTGAAACATTGCAAGTAACATTCCTAGTGAGAAGCCTAGGAAAGAATATGCCTAGAATCTCCAATAAGACAGAGACACCGTGTAGACAAATCTGGAGTGAAGCAAGGTGAACGGAACACAAGCTAGACCTAAGGAAGGCAAGTGCAGCGAAGTGGGTAAGAACTCCAGAGATTCAGGTGACAACAGAGCAGGGAGGGAGCAAGTAATATAGCTAGAACCAACCATCAGCAGTGGTCCCTGGGCATTGGAGTTAGGGACATACATGGAGGGGTAGGCCTGTGTGATAGGGGTTGGAGACACTGGGCTCACGTGCCACCCACTTGCATTGAGTTAGGGCAAGAACTAGATTACTAGCTGAATTCACCCAGAAGCAGTGCCGGTGCCATTAAGCAAACTGGAGGTGTATGCTCTCCTTCATCCCCCATTACTTTCCTGGTGAGCAGATGTTTTTCCCCTAAACACACATCTCCTGGAGACTAGCAATGCTCCCTGTCAGCCCTCCCTCACCTGACATCTCACCTACTGCTGCTGTGCTCTCCCAGCAGCCTGTGGATTGTACAGGGTGCACCTGCTTCCTGTATGGTTGGTGGTATATGCTCTTGGGAGTCCTGCACAATGCACGGCCACCTCCCACAGATCAGGCTCCAAGAACCCACTGCTTCTCTAGTTGGTAATGCACACTCACATCCACTGACTCATCTTCCTTTTTTATCTCTCCTTCTGTTTTTCTTTTATTTTCCCACAATCTGATAGGAGGTGGTGATCCAATCGTCACTAGCTAGCCACACCCATCACATCCGTAACACCACCCAGTGGGCAAGTGCTACTGAATCTCCTGTACCACTAGATGAATGACGGGTGATTGCCAACACCCACGGAGCCCACCTTTAGCTGCTCTACCTGAGCAGCCCACACTCATTCACAGTAATCCATCCATCTGAGGATAGGTGATGAGTGCTTCAGCACTCCAGTAGCCACCCTGCCTGGGTATGTCCAAACAAAACATCATGACAAAACAAACCAACATACAATCAGCAATTAATTACAATAGCACTTCAGTGTCTCAGACAGTAGACAATTTCAAATCACACAAAGAAATAGGAAAAAATAGCTGACCAAGTGACCCAACCACTGGCAAAATTAACATAGCAAAAGAAGACGCAAATAACATGAACTAGAAATGAAATGAGTGATGTTACAACAGGACCATCTGAAATATAAAAGGATAATAACAGAATACTACAAAGGACTGTACTCCAACAAATTAGAAAATTTAGAAGACCTGGACCAATTGCTAGAAACGCATTACCCACCTAAACTAGTACTAAGTGAGATACAAATTTGAACAGACCCACAAAAAAGAAGAGATTCAACAGGTCATCAGAAAAAAAAAAAAATCAAAAAAATCCTAGTCCACAGGGCTTCATGAAAACTCAGCTCAACATTTAAAGACTAGTTCACATCAGTTCTAATAAAAGTATTCCCAAACATACAGAAGGATGGAATACTCCAGAACTCATTCTGTGAATTAAGCATAACTCTGATACCAAAACCAGAAAGTCAGCACTAAGAAATAAAATTATAGATTTGTATCCCTCATGAATATAGACAGATATGCTCAACAAAAGCCTAGCCAATTGAATCCAACATCATATATGTATATATATAACTTCATCCTGACCAAGTAAGAATCATAGCAGACAAGCAAGGGTGGTTTGATATTAGAAAATCAATTAATGTAAGCAACCACATAAATGAAACAAAGGAAATGAGCACATTTGCAGAAGAGGCACTTGGTGAAATCCAGCACCCATTCTTGATAAAAGAAGACTTAGCACAGTAGAAATACAAGAGGAATTTCTCAGCATAATTCAGGGCATAGACACAAAACCAACAGCTAACACTGTTCTCAATGAACCAAAATAGAAAGCTTTTCCTCTGTAAATGAGAATCAGACATGGACGCCCTTTATCATTTCTATTCAATATTGTATTGGAAGTCTTAGCCAGAGCAATGAGGCGAGAAAGGGAAGTAAAAGGCATCCAAATTGATAAGGAAGGGGTAAAACTATTCCGATTTGCAGATGATATGATTCTATTCATAGAAAATCCCAGAGACTCAACAAGAAAACTACTGTAACTAATAGAATGATTCAGTAAAGTGATAGGGTACAAGATCAACATACAAAAAATCAGCTGGATTTCTCTCTACTAACAGAGTTCTCTGAAAAGAAAATTAGGAAAACAATACCATTTGGAAAGCTATCAAAAAGAATGAATACCTAGAAATAAACCTAACTAGAGTTATAAAATACATATACGAAGAAAACTATAAAATGCTACTGTAAGAAACCCAAAGAGATGAAGGGAAATGGTAAACACAGGGAGGAAGTGGGAAGAATGCTGTTGTTAGAGTCTGGGGATTGCAATCAATGTCAGAAAACAAAGTGTGTATGAATTGCTGAATGGAAAACAAATTGGCTCTGTAAATATTCAGCCTAAACACAATTTTTAAAAATGCTGTTAATTATATCAAGCTGGTTTCGACTTATTATGACCCTGTATAGGTTTTCTGAGGAGCAGCTCGTGGGTTTGAACTGTGGACCTTTTGGTTCGCAGTCCAGTGCTGATCCTACAGCACCACACCAGGAGTCCACAGATAGCACAAAACAAACAAAAGAGACCTACACAAATGGAAGAATATAGCATGCTCATGGATAGAAAAAATTGTCAATACTACCCAACGTGATCTATAGATATAACGCAATCCCTATTCAGATTCCAATATCATTCTTTAAAGAGATGGAAAAATTAACCATCAGCTGTATGTGGAAAGTAAAGAGACTCTGGATAAGCAAAGCACAATTTAAAAAAAAGACAACATAGGAGGCCGAACACTTCTGGATCTCAAAACCTGCTACATAGCCACAATAGTCAAAATAGCTTGGTACTGGTGCAACAACAGATACATAGAGCAATGGAACAGAAACTGAGAACCCCCAAATAAATCCATCCACCTACAGACTTCTGATCTTTGACAAAGGGCCCAAATCCATTGAATGGGAAAGAGACAGTCTCTTTAACAAATGTTGCTGGCAAAACTGGATGTCCATTTGCAGAAAGTGAAAATGGATCCATACCTCATACCATATATACAAACCAACTCAAATGGATCAAAGACCAAAATATAAAATCTAAAACTATAAAGATCACCAAAGAAAAATCAGGGGCAAACTTTGGGGCCCTAATTTATGGCATAGTCCATCAAATATAACTAAAAATGTACCAATGGCATATGGAAAATTGTATGGTGCTTCTATATGACACCATGCTGTTGTTATTAAGTGCTGTTGAGTTGATTCCAACCCACAGGGACCCTGAATAGGGTTTCCAAGGAGTGGCTGATGAGCTTGAACCAGTGACCTTGCAGATCAAACCCACCTTGCAGTCCAGTGCATTAACCCACAGCTCCACACCAAGACTCCATATGAGACTATATGATCCAGTAGTCCCACTATTAGGTATATAGCCTAGAGAAATGAGAGCCATGATACAAATAGATACAAGTATATGCACATCCAGGCTCATGGAAGAGTTACTCACCCAAGTGCCCATCAATAGATGCATACATAGACTATGGCAGAGTTCATCACAATGGAATATTACACAACCTTAAAGAATATTCATGAATACATGAAACACTTGATAACATGAGTGAATTTGGAGCATATTATGTTGAGTGAAATCAGTCAATTACCAAAGGACAAATATAAATTTATCATAACTTTGGTAGCTCAAAGTAGTGATTTCCTGCACATCCTATGTTGCCTTCCTTTACATGTTTTTATAAAAACTTTGTAGTACAAATTTTCTCACTCATTTATGAAAAATGTACACTATAAATTCTAATTGCCAGAGCTAGTTCTAGTTGTCAAACTAAGCAGCCAAATTACATTTACTTTCTATAAAGGAAAACTCCCCCACAAATCCTGATTCAATTTTTCAAATCAAAGAAATGTTTTAATATGTGTTCTTATGGCAACCACCTCAACTCTGAATTTTAATTCAGAAAAAGAAGAGTAGATGGATGAATGGCTGAACAGATAGCTGGATGAACAGAGAGCTGTATAAATTTAGAGCTATGGAGATCAATCGATTGATTCATTCATAGACTGATAGAGGCCAGGTCTGTGGCTAAAACTGGCCCTGTTCTCTTCAGTTTTTCTTATAAAAGCCAAATTTGCTTTTCTGTCCCAGGACACTCTATCATGAACTATGCATTTTAAAACTGTCTGTTTGTTGCCTGATCTTTCTGCACACTGGAGCAATGTCCCATGTTACAAAAGATTAAGGCTGGGGAGGGGGCATATATCATGAAGAGTAGGAAGGAAGCAGTTGTAAAGAAGGAAATGATCTTTTACAACAGCTCAACTTTGGGAAAGTTGAGGGTCTGGACAATTGCTTCCTTAAACTGACCATACTCAGGACCTTCTAGACAGTCCTTATATGTTTCCAGGAATACTCAGAGGACAGTTTGAAGACCAGTACCCTAGAAAGCAAGAATGGAATGAGTGGAGACAGTATGAAAAAACTAAAACTCTTTGAAACACAAACAGACTACTTTATGAAATGAGTGTCTTGTTAGAGTTACGCACACAGAACCTGGATCTTCAATTGCCAAAGACACTGTAGGAAAGATCCTTGCATTGAGTATAAATTTGAGATTACAGGGTCCTTTCCAGCTCAAGAATCTATGATATTCTAGTCAGGGATGTCTACACTTTGGAGTGCACCAGGATCTTAGTATTATTTTAGAGTCCTGAAAAAAAACAAGGAAATCTATTATCTCAAAATAAACAGTTGTTGTTGTTAAGTGCCGTCAAGTCGATTCCAACCCATAACGACCCTGTATAGGATTTCTGAGGAGCAGCTGGTGAGCTTGAACCACTGACCTTGCAGTTCAAATGGTTTTGCAGTCTGGCACATTAACCGACAGTGCCATACCAGGAGGTATTTATTATCTTTTATTTATATCTGATTCTCCATTCGTTTTTACACCTTGTGGAGAGTCCTGGTGTGACACTGTGGGTTAATGCATTGGACTGCAAGATCTTTTTGAACAGTAAGGTTGATGGTTCAAGCTCACCAGCAGCTCCTTGGAAACCCTATACATGGTCACTATGGGTTCGAACCGACTCGAAAGCACATAACAACATCAACAACATACCTTGTAAAGTCATCTGCTCTTTGCCACTTGTTACCCAGTACAATGAGATACAATTTACTTAATAACACAATATTGATTTTTTTTTTTTTTTTTTTTTTACTTCAAAAGGAGGTAGGTCTTAGATGGGTCAAGAAGGCACATACAAAGTTTATATACTTGGTCCCTACAAGGTTAGACTTATTTCTGAGCTGAGACATGGGTAGAAGAAAGAGGTTGAAGGATTGTGGGTGGGAATAACAGAGCAGAGTCAAAGGCTGGTACTTAGTTTTCCCACTTTGATAAGGAAAAACTATTAGGCCTGTACTGTTTGTTTCTCACAATCAAAAAGAGAATAAAATTTTGGCAAGCTTTTTATCTGGGTTTTTGTGGAAATCAATGGTAAATCTAATCTTGAAGCTGGAAGGGTGTGGATTGGGGGTGTGGTGGGGTGTGTGTGGGGAGTCATCTTTATCTTATAATTATCGAAGGCCCCAGGACTAATGTATTATTTTTCCCAGGACTACGTTAACAACAAAAGATAATATTACTGATTCCATGGCAAAGTCGAGAATGATTGTACACAATGGTATCTAAGGAAATATTTACTTCAAGCCTTGTGGCAAGAATTGCCCTTTTTGTATTGTTCTGAATGAAACTTCAGAGGAGGCCCTTCCCTGAGAAGTCACAGCCGTGGAATTCCTTAATCTTCCCTGTTAATTGATGGCCTTACTCCATAATTAGTCAGAACATACACTGATTCTTTCAGGTGTAAACTAACGTGGTAAGGCGGTCAACAATCCTCTCTTTGTGGAGAGAATCAGCTGAAGCAGTCAGGATTCCAACAGAACTCTGTGTTCTGGAAGCCAGGGTGTGTCAAAGTCCATGTGTTTGGATCCAGGGGCCAAGGATTGAAGAAAATGGGATATTATTTTTTAAATGTTTGCCTTTATCAAATCATTCTCTGCTGTGTTTACAAAATCTACCACAACTACCTATTTCTTGTTTTCATAGCTGTCAGTATCAGAAAGACAAGTCACAAATTTGCTGTCTCTATGAATTTATTGGTTGAATGAGAATAGTTTGATTCAGAAAGTTGAATTAGTAAAAAGAAGGGAAATTTAGTCATATACATGAAGGAAAAAAAAAAACAAAAAAAAAAACAAACCAAAAAACGACTTTTTGGATCAAGTCAAATCTTAAAGTTTATATTGTTGTTGTGATGTGCCGTGGAGTTGATTCCAAGTCACAGTGATCCTGTACAGGGTTTCTGAGGCTGTAAATCTTTACGGGAGCAGAAAACCTCATGTTTCCCCTGCGGAACAGCTGGTAGTTTCAAACTGTTGACCTTGCGGTTTGCAGCCTGATTTGTAACCACTATGCTACCAGAGCTCCTAAAGTTTATATAAGGCCTACGGTATCCAACAAGTTTTCTCAATATCCAACAAATAAACACCTCCCTTAATATCTAACAAGTAACAACAACAACAAAAAAATTAAATCAAGATCCCATATTTATTGCTAATGGAAAAGATTAGCTTGTAATATGAATTAAAGAATAAATATGGTTGACACCTGCATGTAATATTGGTATGAAAGACAAAATTTAGTGTAGTCAGAGCATTTATATTAGTTTTTAATTCAAAACATTCCATTCCACTCTCTAGAATACCGACTGAATAAAGGGAAGCACAAGGCTATCATATTTTAAAACAACAAAGGGAGGCCAACATGTCTATCAAAAACGATGCAAAAAAAGATACAATCTTACTTTTTGCAGGTCTTAGCTTAAATTCTGAGCAAGCTTTCATATATTTAGGGTTTCTGACACATGTGGGGTGGTCCTCATCTGAAACATCCCACATTCCACATATGTGAACCACAAAGCAAATCGGGATCCTAAAAAAAAACCCCTAGCATTTGGAAGCATCTTTTTTCCCAGTAGAGACTTGTCATTTCTCAAATGGTTTCCAATAGTCACTTGGCAAATGAGTGGCATCAAAATAGACAGAGAAAGGGTTTTAGTTGGAGAGATATGAGGTGAAATCTCAGTGGTATCGCTCATCATCTGTAAGCTCTGTAACAACTATTTTTCCATTTTGTTGCATGATTAGGGTAGTAATTCTATTCTTATGAATCATGGATAAAAGAAAGTGCCATTAGATACGCAATGCTGAAGAGAACTAGAGTTTCACAATCTCTGATGGACTAACTGTAACAAATTATTTTATGTCTCCTTAAATTGATTCTGAATGATAGTGTCCTGGTGTGGTGCTGTGGATTAATGAGCCAGATTGCAAAGCCATTTGAACTGCAAGGTTGGCAGTTCAAGCTCGCCAGCTGTTCCTCGGAAACCCTATACAGGGTTGCTATGGGTCGGAATCGACTTGATGTCACTTAACAACAACAACAACAGTGTTACAAGGTGGAGTCCTGGTGTGGCACTGTAGGATAAGAAATGATTCAGACTCACTAGTTACTCCTCGGAAACCTCATACAAGGTCACTATGAGTCACAACTGACTCAACGGCACTTAACAGCAACAACAATGCAACATGTGACAGAGTAGAATTCCCCAAAGAATTTCTTACATTGAAATCTCAATGGAGCCGATCACTGGGCCTTTTCTGTAAGTTAAATGAAGACTGCTAAGACTGTTAGTTTGAAATATTCTTAGGCTTTTCCGTAAATTACATGCAGCTAACTCTCATGCAGAACATTAAGTTCCATTGAGATATACACAGTGCATCTCCAAAACACGGACACAAAATAGGAACAAAAGGTCAGTGAGCAAAAACGTCAAATAACAACTACAATTAGACCAAGGAACTTCTTCAAAAGAGTAACTGGCTGCTCTTTCTTCATAACTCTGTTTCAAGGGTGAAACATCCCCAGTGCAGGGAAATGTAAAAATGAAGTAATTGGTGAAGAGTATTTACATCAATTGATTTGCCAATTAAGCCAAATGACTACTCTCATCTTCTTATTGAAATATAAGACTCCATAATTACATCAACCAATTCACTCAGTTTGTATTTTCACATTATTTAATTTTTTTACTTGATGTTTAACAAGCTTTTTAATACTATCTCAGTTGCTAGTAAAGAGATAATTGAGCTAAGGTACTTTAAAACAAAAACATTAAATTTATTCAATGAATAATGGGGATACGCAAGAAATATCTCAACAATCAAGCTCAGAGAAGTGTGGTGATGCATTTGGGCTTCCAGAAAATTAGAAGTGGATAGCATCTCTCTTGTCTGTTTCTTTCTGTAGTTGGACGAATCCCACTATTTCCTTTTAACTAGCTTTTGATGTGTCTGCACGTGGAATCACAGGGATATTGTGAGCTCCAGGGATTCCATTTTGGCCACCTGGGAAATATTTAATTTGTCCAATCAGATGCCAAGTCTTGAATCAATGAACTGTGGCCAAGACAACAGAGACCTATTTTACAAACTGCTTCTCTATAGTAGCCATCTGAACAGGAAGTATCAATACCCCCACCCCTGCAAAGCTATTTATCAACTCCCACCAAAGCACCTTTTTGGTAAAAATTCCACTGATGCTTAGGTGATCTGTTCAACATTGATATCTTGCTATGATTTCTTAATTTTTCATATTGTAAGTCATTGTTTTTTTAACAAAGCTGCATTTTATAAGGAGTAAATTCATGTAGCAAGTTATGGAAAACTTGAATATAAAGGAAACCTTTTCTTGTTTCAATGCCTATTGTTGTAGGGCAGTGAGAAAAGCAGTTCATTTTCTGGTGACGTGCACTGATCTAAAATAGTGACCATAATCAGATGCAATGGCAAAACAGAGGGAGCCCTGGGATCCTGCGGGCACACGTCCAGAATGGAAACAGAATGAGGACTTCAAGACACACAGTTGGGCAAAGCACAAAAAAGAAGTGAGTGAGAGAGGGATGAAAAGAGGGGAAAGAAAGAGGGGGGAAGAAAGGAAAAGGAGAAACGGAGTATAAAGTGATAGATCAACAAAATGCTAGATTGATAGCATGATTGCTCTTTACTCACCAGCTGAAAGTCAGAACATCTCAGTACCAGAGTAGTAGCTAGTTGGTATTTAAATGACATGCTGTGAAACATAAAATAACTATAAAGTAACCAAGCATGTCATTTTAAAAGACTCTTGCCCAGAGTTACTTTAGTCTGTACCCATATTTATGACATGTGCAGTAATCCCAAAGCCAATGAAATAAAATATGAAGCTTGATTTCTTTTTCCTGCAGGAAAACATTTTCTTATGGGTCTAAAAGAAATGAAAAGGAAAAGATAGACTTTTCTTCATAGAAGAGAAAAAGAAAACTCATTTTCAATATATGTATCTAGAGCTATCTATTTCTTCACGCATACTTTTGGAGTAAACACTTCATGTGGCAAAACTGCTAAGTGCTTTGCTATTAATCACAAGGTTGTTGGTTCAAATCCATCCATCCAAAGGCACTTTTGTAGAAAGGTCTGGTCATACTTCTGAACAATCACATCAAATGAAAACCCTACAGAGCACAGAGTCACCATGAGCTGGAAAAACTTGATGGCAACTAGGTTGATTGTTTGGTTTTGTGTAGGTATAATCTATCCACGCTTAGCACATATTCCTAAACTTGAAGTTAGTAAGTGTTTGGCAGCAGTTGCTGAAGACAATGTTACTGTGTATAGAAATGAAAGGACAATCAGTGTGAATGTTGGTCTGTTTCAGACGCTGTACGGATGAACTCTACCCTGTTCTACAATAACTGCTATTCTATTAGAATGAGGAGCTCTGGTGGTGCTGTGGGTTAGGTATTGAGCTGATAAATACAAGGTCAGCAGTTCAAATCCACCAGCTGCTCCATCGGGGGAAAGACGAGGTTCCTGTAGAGATTTATAGTGTCGAGTCACTGTGAGTCAGAATTAACTGGATGAAAGTGGGTTTGGTCTGGGATTGTGTTATACCTTTAAATTAAAATTAAAGCAAACCACAGTATTTTATAATACATTGATTTATTTGTTTTACTGTTAAATTTAGGAGCTAATAGTCGCCACAAAGTTTCAGGAATCATTTTACAGTAGAGACCATTAACTTGTTTTCAGGGTAAAGAATAAAAATATCTTATGAACTAACTACTGGTCACTGGATAGTAAATTTTTTTTAAAAGGTAAAACTCAGTGTCTTTTGCAAAGGTGTGGACACTATTTTAAATAAAGCTTGGAGTCCTGCTGTGACGCCATAGGATACAAACAAAACCAACAACCAATTCAGTGGTGGTTCCCATATGTGAAAAAAAGAAAATTGCTCAAAATGGTAGCTTCATGTAACTCCATGGAGAGACCCAGAAGAAGTTTCTCTAAAGTTTTGTACTGAAGAGACTTACAATGACCACATGCTTGATGAGGAATGAATATAAGAAAGGATTTTTGTTTAATTGCCTGTAGATTGCTTGCAGAAGTTAAGAGGTGAATGCAGATTCTCTGAACTTTCTATGCCAAGCAAAACCACCTGCAAGGATATTTTCAGTCAAACTGCAGATTGTGACTTATACAAACAACTTACATTTACGGGCTTTCCAGGCCCTCCCAATGCTTCTCTATGAAGGTCAACCAGGACAACCAGGTAGTTGCTGCTTGCTGATCAATAACAGGAAAAAGTTTCCATCAAGTTTTAGAAATGAAAACGGGAGCTGATTGCTTTTCCTCTTCATGACTCTAAACTACATATCCACTAACCAAAACCAAAAACGCGAAACCAACAAATAAAAATTCATTGCTGAATGTTAGGATGCTTGGCTGTCTTTTGAATCTTGGTCTCCCTTGCCTATAATTGTGAAAAAAGACACTTAGGGCTGGGGGGAACGACAGGCAGAAATATCACTACAGAAAACATGTGGGCCCAAATCCAGCCTATAACTAACTGGAATACCTTGGGTGGGGGGAGGGGGGGCTGGAAACTGCCCATACCCAAAATGGTGGTGGTGGTGGTGGTGGTGGTGGGGTTATGATGGCATGGACAGATGGAGTGGCTGGGGACACGGGACTCAAGGAGGGAGAGGAGCTGTGGGATCTATCCTTTGGTTATTTGATGATGCAAGGAGGGGATTTTAATCATTGCAAAGAAATGAAATAGGATAGGATGAATGTGAAGTTGAAGTGGGACAGAGGCAATTAATGATATATGCACAACCTTGGAACAACAGGGCTCTGGGATACAGATATTGAGATATGGTTTGAATAGGGAAAAGGGGGGAAAATAATGTTCAGATGCTTGGCTGTCTGTTGAATCTTAGTTCCCCTGGCATACCACCATAAAATAGACCCTGGAGGGAGAGAGAAAGGAATAGCCAGAAATACCACCATAGAAAGCTTGTAAGTCCGTCTTCTGCCTATAACTGATTGGAATACCTAAAATGGGGCTACAACGTGCCCAGTGAAGGAGGCTTCCTGC
>NW_006408637.1:1481097-1491627 GCF_000296735.1 Chrysochloris asiatica | reverse complement strand
ATGATGAGCATAAAATTGATGTTCTCCCATGTAAACTATCACTCAAGTCACAATGTTGTTGTTGTTGTTATGTGCCATGGAGTCAGTTCTGACTCATATCGACCCTGTACAGGGTTTCAAAGGCTGTCAATCTTTACGGGCGCAGAAAGCCTTATCTTTCTCCCACAGAACAGCTGGTAGTTACAATAAAATACTTAAAAAAGAAAAAAAAGATCCATTGCTGAGTTGATTCCTGCTTCATATATATTTAAAGTATTCTCCAAATTACTTAGCATTTTTTATTAGACAGCCATCCTTATGAACCCTGTTTTCTTCAAGGTTTTACCCCTCAACAGAGTGACTACTGAATACAGTAACAGTAATAGTACCGCACTGTAGTTAGTACAAATGGAAGCATAACTATTGTTGATAAATATTTCTTATGTTAATTAATGAGGCGGGTCCTTAACATTCAACAATTTTATTGGAGTTTTGGGTAGTGAAGATGACTGAAAGCTGAGAAAATGGCTGGTGGTCCAACCACCTGGAGGCACCTTGGAAGACACGCTCTGCTTCTGAAGTCACATCAATGAAAGCCCATTAGAACACTGTTACACTTTGCATACATGTGGTCACCATGGCTCAGAATCAACTCGAAGGCAGCTAACAAGAACAATTTGCCAGACACTGTGCCAGACCCAAGACAATGAGACTCCATTTCTACCATTAAGAAACTCACAGACTATAGCATAAAAATATCTTGAGATTTGGTATTTAAGCTTCAGAAATGCTAAGTACTTTGGACTTCAAGAAATAACAATAAACATTTAGACTTTGAAAATGATCTCTTTAGTTTACGATAGGGTTGTTGTTAAGAACGCGGTCAAATGGATTTCAACTCGTGGCCCCATGTGACAGAGTAGAACATAGGATTTTCTGGGATGTAATCTTTATGGGAACAGATTGTGAAGTCTTTCTCTAGTGGAGCTATTGGGCGGGTGAACCCCAACCTTTTGGTTAGCAGCTGAGTGCTTAACCATTGCATCACTGAAGTTCCCTCATAGTGCTCCTTAGTTTGTGCAAGGAAAAGTTTTATTAATACTTCTATGCAGTTGAGGAAGTTCTCTTGTGGGGCTGTAGGACAATCACTGGACTGCTAACTACAAGGTCAACAGTTCAAACCCATCAGTTTCTCTCAGAAACCCTACAGAGGGTTGGTATGGTCAGAACCAACTCAATGGCACTGAACAACAACATGAATTGAGAGTGTGGTCTCCTTGTCTATTTATCTGTTACACGGAATGTCTTGTGCAGCTAAAATGTCAACTACCTTGGCTTTCTGAGCGATCATTTGGAGTTGTCCAATCCCAGGCCTGCCTGGTAGAATCGGAACTCTGAGTTGAATCTCTGTGGTTTCACTGGAGCAACCATAGACTTAATGCATTGAAGCATTTGGATATCCGCTTTCATTTATCCAAGTACACTGTGGTCTACATGTGTGATTCCGTGAATGTACAATGTATGCCCATTTAGCAGCAAGACTAACATTTTCTCATTTTGGAGATAGCCAACAAAACATTGTGCAGCTACAAACTTGACTTGATGAAGTTGATCTTCATTCTTCATTTTCGTTATACCAAAATAAGCCATCTTTCTCAGCCAGTATCACTGGAGTCTTTAAAAAAAAAAAAAAAGGATTTCTCCAGTTCTACAGAGCCTTGGTGGTATTGTTGGATTAACATAGGACTTCTAATGGCAAGATTGGCAGTTCAAACCCACCAGCCACTCTGCAGAAAAGAGATGAGGATTTCTGCTCCCACAAAGATTGATAGCTTCAGAATCCCTACACAGGATCATTATAAAGTTGGAATCAATTTGATGGTATGGGTTTGCTTTGGTTAAAGAGCCCTAGGTTACTGTTCCCAGAACCTTTCTGCTAAGTCTGAAATATTTACTCCCATAACACTAATTCTAGAAGAGTCTGAATATTTACAAAACAGAGTAGTCAGGGAAACAAAAGAAGAAAGCATTTAACTTACATTTGTGGTGGGAAGGTGGTGGCATTGTCTTGGAGTCTATTATGGGCTGTAATTGGCACCGCTGAACCAAGTTTATTGTCCATTACATTGGAAAAACACTTTTTCAGATGATGCGGAAGAAAACGGGCTGCTTATTTGGAAGACGTAGTCCTGGGAAGGTAAGAGATTCAAACCCTCCAGCAACTCCTTGGAAACCCTACACGGGGTCACCATGAGTCAGAACCCACGTGACGGCACTTAACAAACAACAACAGGTGGAATAAAGAATACTTGAGTGCAGCAGTCTGCATAGTTTAAATCCCATTACAAGAAATCCCATTGCAAAAGCCAAATAAACATCCCTGACTCAACAACTCTATTAAGTAGGGACATCAGAACTTAGGTGATGGTCCCAGGCTGGAGTGTTATTGGAAGCAATACAATTCCAGGTTTACTAATAAATTATGGAATTCTTTAGATTTTGGCGTGCTGAAATACAACAGGTAAATACTTCTGACGGTCATATAAGAAGCAGGAATGTTTATTTGTCCACCAACTATTCATCATTGTAGTTATTTACTCAGTACTTTCATTTTGACTTCTTGGCTACGAGAACGCAAATTCGAGATGACTTGATCTTGATGCTTAGTTTAAACATAAGGAGAGAACCCAGGAATTTTAAGGTGAAGTTATATGCATATCTCAAAACATGTAAGATGGTGGCAGGCTGGGCTCAAACTCTGGGATCCTTTCCTAAATCCTGTGCCTTTTGAAGGTGCTGCTGATAGGTTGCCTAATTTGTCACAGTCTGTCCTCATTTTGGAACCATCTCTGTTCAGGTACGTACTAGACATCCACATAGCCCCAGGGCTCCTACTTGGTCTCACTCAAGTCTACACAGCAGACTCCTCCAACCGAGCAGCTCTATTACAAATGAGTCAACAGAATTGGAACTTATTTAGAAAACCAAGGCTGGGCCTGAGAGGCAAAGGGTGATTCAGGATATTGTGGAGAGCTAGGGTCGAGCCTGGAGTCCTGGTGTGGTGTTGTGGGTTAATGCATTGGACTGCAAAGTCAGTGGTTCAAGCTCACCAGCCACTCCTTGGAAACCCTATACATTATTAGTATGGGTTGGAACTGACTCTGTGGCACTTAACAACAACAGGGTAGAGACCACGGGTAGGAGTTATGGGTGAAAGTAATTCATGTTCTAACTCCATCTTGCAAGGATGGTTGTGTTTGTGTGTGTGTGTGAGAGAGAGACAGAGACAGTCAGAGAGAGAAAGGGTGGGTGGGAGTGGGGTAGAGAGCGGGAGAGAGACTCTACATGTGTGGTTCATTTTAGCTTTGATTATTTTACTTTTTCAATGAAATAATCTTGAAAACTGAAAATCTCATTCATGTGGAATGAAACTATTAGATTCCCAGTTTTGGGAATAAAGACATTTTGTTATGTAAACGCAGGACATCTTCTTTAAGTAGAAATGCATGTGTAACTACGTCTAAACACAAACAATCTTTAATGTGATTCCATTTTTTTTTTACATTCAAATAAATCTGATTTGCTTATTTTCAGTCGCTGAAAATGAACCAAGTATTGGACATACCTTTCTAAAAATATAATCAACAGTCCTATCAGCAGCCAACAGGTCATATTTAAAAGCAGCTTTCATCCATAAGAGGCTTAAAAAGAGTTCTTTAATACAACCCGTAAATGAAACAAAAAATGTGTTAGTCACTGGATGTGAAACTGATGATCTGCTCTGTAAACCTTCACTCCATTCACAACAAAAACATTTTAAAAATAAATCAATCCACTAACACAAAAGGAGAACCAGAATTTTGGTTGGTTTCGTTTCTGCCTTTGCCAAGATCATACCAGGGCAAAGGCCAGGAGATCATCATGCTAATTTCATACTGTCATTAATTATCACAGCTCTACCCAAGCTCAAGGTTTCTCCATTTCTCAAACTCTCTCTCTTTTTTAAAATACAGGGAACAGTCCATTTGAAAGGGCGTCGGGGCAGCAGCCACAAAAGGGTGGGGATTACCAAAGTACCAGGAGACTTTAATAAGCATTCACATATTTATTAGTGCCAGGCCAACTTGAGTAATAAAATATAGATGCAATTGCTTACTAGACGTTTCACAGGTGGATCACATAACATTCTGTAGTTGGTTACACACTTTAGAAAACGAGTCTCTCGTTTTTCTTGTTCTTTGGTTGAATGTGGGGGGAAAAGAAAATCATTCTTTCAATTAGATGCATTTGCTTGTTGTCCTTGTAATGAAATTTCAAACGCCAGGTTGGAAGGTTTATTTGTTCAGTTCCCATCAGGTTTAACTAAAAGGTGGTTTTCAAATTGACGCTCATGTTACAGTTGACTCTTCTTACCTAGGAAAGTTAGATGCTCACTGATGCCAACAGGATGACTTTCTTTCTTCTTAACCACAAAAAAGCTCACTAGATACTAATCATTGCTCAAGTGGACCTTAAAGAATCCCTTTAAAAGGCCACCATGGCCAAAGAGTGAAGAGTAATATTTATCAACATTAAATAAACACTTGGTGAAGTATGCATAAATATTTCTTCATATAAACATAACACGAAATTAAATAGCTCAGATACACAGACACCACCAAGTACATGTCCACTGTTGTCAAAGTCATCTGTAAACACCACCTCACATTGAATACAAAAGCAGCTTTGAGCCCAGCTCTGGGGTCACAACACTGAGGCCCTGGACAAAGGTAAGGGTGTCTCCCCAGCCCTCCCCACGCCCTCCCCCCACCCCACCCCCAGCCCGAGCAAGAGGAAAAGAAAGAATCCCAACAACAACATTAACAGCAGTGTCCCATCCCCTCCCGAAAATAAAACGTGTATAATTTTGGTCAATTCAAAGGATAATACAAAACTATTTTCCAAAATGAAAAGAAATTAATTAGAAGACTTTTTCAACTGCAGTCCTTTCATTAGAAGCCATGTCACTTTATAAACCCCATCTGTTCCTGGGCGGCGGGGACACCAGAAAGCACTGGCCACTGCTATGTTACCAAGGTTTAAGCCCTTTTTCTTTTGGAAGGTCCCAGGGAGCAAGATCTCAAATCCCAAGTCCTCCTCCATTCGCCTCTCACAATTTTTCTGTTGTTTTTTTTCCGTCTATATTGCTGTGTAATGCTGTTCAAACGTGACACTACAATTGCGTTTCAAGCAGTTTAGGCAGCAGAAATATTGTTTTGAAACGTGTTCAGATTTGAACGAATAAATTCATCCTTTGAGCTGCGAAGAGCCCCCGTTTACCTTTGTTGCAGAAGAGAACGACAAAGGGATTGTTTAGACTTACAGTCTGGTCAAACCCTGAGCTCTTCACAGACTGGCCAGAAAGGGCTGACTGCTCAGGGCAGAATATTCCTCTAGGCAGTTATGAAAAACATCCCTGGGGTCAAAAACATTCAACTGGGGCTAGTTCACTTTTATGTTGTGTTAGGATCCTAAAGAACTTCAGTTACCAAAGTACTAGAAGCATATATTGCAGTAGTAATTTGCCAGTTCAGTGTTTCCCAGTATATTATATACACCATGTATGTGTGTGCAAAATTCACACGCAAATATAATATACTTATATATTCATATTTGAACGAAACACGAACTGCACGAAACAGTACTTTGCAAGAATCAAGAATCAAGTCCACAAATAGAGTTAACAACACGCCAAAGAGAAGACAAGGAAGCTCTATTGGGACAAGAAGGTTCAGCTTTGCTACTTATTAAATAATTTCAGAATCATGGATTCACTAGCCACATGGGGGTCTGGATCAACACTTTGGGGGCCCTTTGGGGAAAGAAGGTGGCCACCGGGTCAGCTAGCTATACTCATCTGAGACTCCAGAGCTCATGCGAATGAAAAGGCCCACATATCATTGCTGTGAAGCAACTTTTTTTTTTTTTCTCACTCTTTAAGAAAAAAACACTTAACGTCTATTTCAGAATACATTTCTTCATATTCAGTAGTATGTCATTTTTTGCTGAATTTGTATTTTACTTTTATATGAAAATGGGTTTATTTCAAGGATCGGTAAACAGGCAGCTTCTTTGCCATCTGGATGAAAACACAGGCTTATCGCTGCCAGAGGTTACCCACAGCCTCTCCTTTCTCCTTCCTAAGGTATGTGGGTTGGTGTGTGCATTTGGTCAACGCTATTGCTCAGACTGTGTTCTACAAGGCCTGCTCGGGCACACGCTTATGGAAGATGACTGACTGTCTCTGCTGGTACTGTTGCTTGCGCCGCTTCCTCTTGTCACACTGACACAGCAGAAGTGTCTTGAATGTGGTTCTGAAAGTCTTGTTGCACAGCGCATAGCACACGGGATTCACCGTGCTGTTGATATAGCACAGCCAGTAGCCCAGATTCCAATACGTTTTGGGGATGCAACTGTCACAGAAGGTATTCACCAGGACCATGATGTTGTACGGGGTCCAGGTGATGATGAAGGCAAGTAAGATTGCGCTGAGGGTCTGGGCTGCCTTCTTCTCCTTGATGAGGGACATTCTTTTCCGTTTAGTAATCTGACTCCTGGTCTTTAGAGCGAACCTCTTGGCCAGAGTTGCTTCTTTGAAAGACAGAGGTAGAGTGGCCGCCGTCTTTCCCACGGAGGAGTTGCCATCAGAGGTCTTGGTTGTGTCCATGGCTGACTCCAGCTGGATGGGAAGCTTAGAGAAGCTTTTCTGGAAACTGCCTCCATCCTCCATGCTCTTCTGGGCCTGCAGCTTGTGGCCTTTCCTCTCCAAGTCTGCTTTTACCAACTCCTCCTCAGGCACCTGCAGGCTTTGGGATGAGGGTAATTTGGTGGAGTTGAGGATGGTGCTGTGACCTGGAAGTTTGAGCACAATAGAGTAAATGGCCCTTGTCTCAGAGCCCATGTCCTCTTCATCAGAAGAGGCGGAGTTTTCCAGGGAGGCAGCAGCGTCATTGTTGTTCCAACTGTCACTGCTGCTGTGGTCTTGGTCCATGTGTTCTGCAGTAGGCTTCCAGCTCTTGGTCGTGAACCAGAAGTGGCAGCGGCTATACTTCCTCCTGGATGAGCGCTTCAGGCTTTGCTGTTGAAGCTCATAGCTGCTGCAGCTCCGAGAGCTGCCTGTGGGGTGGACGAAATTTTCGGCTTCTGCTTCTCCTTCTGTCCCACAGGCTTGCAGACCAGCAAGCTCTTTGGTACGTTTTTCAGTTTCCTTATAGATCCTCCAGTATAAAATAGTCATAATGGTGACAGGCATATAAAAGGCAGCAATAGCCGTGCCAAAGGTAATGGTGGGCTCACTGAGGAACTGGATGAAACACTCCCCGGGAGGTACAGTTCTCTTCCCAACAAAGTATTGCCAGAATAAGATGGCGGGAGCCCAAAGGATAAAAGAGATGACCCAAGCCAAACCAATCATCACGCCAGCTCTTTTTGTGGTTCTTTTGGCTCTGTATGTGAGTGGCCTTGTTATGGAAAAGTACCTGTCAAAGCTAATGACTAGAAGGTTCATGACTGAGGCATTGCTAGCCACGTAGTCAATGGATAGCCAGAGGTCACAGGCCAAGTTCCCTAAAGCCCATCGATTCATGATGATGTAAGTAGTAAACAGATTCATTGAAATGACCCCGATAATGAGGTCCGCACAGGCCAAGCTTAAGAGGAAGTAGTTGTTGACCGTCTTCAGTTGCTTGTTAACCTTAAATGCCACTATAACTAGGATGTTGCCGATGATAGTCACCAGGGCCAGGAAGCCTGTTAAAAATGCAATGAAGACTACTTGCCAGACGGTGTGGCCTCCCAGAGGGTCACTGGTAGTGTCATTTGGAAAGGAGAAATTCCCAGCTGCCCGAGAAATGTTATAGCTGCCCAAATGAGTGACTGTCCCGGGGGGTAATCCTGTGTCCGAGGGGTTGTGTATCCAAGAAGAGCTGATGTTCGGAAACAAAGGCGAGGTTGTACTGTTACTGTGCAAGGTCATTGTGACTCTCTGACATAGTCTGGGGAAAGAGAGAAAAGACAGAGTTAGAGAAATTTGAAGTGTTTGCATTGAATACTTTCAACCACTGTGGAAAATCTATGAAAAGATACTGAATCTCCAAGAGGCCTTAGATACCAAGCCCATTCTTGAATTCAGTATTAAAGGGAAAGGGAGTCGGGCAATCAGAAATGAATTTCTTCAAAGGAATGCAATTAGCTAGTGGCATACACTCGACATTGTATAATGTTTCTTTCCACATTATCATGACGCTGTGAGCAAACAAAATCTTCCATATTTTGCAAAGGAGAAATATTAGATGATGATATGATACTTATTCATTGTAGATTTATGTCACACTACTTGATACATTAATTGTATGCATTTTATCCAATTAGGTATTTCCCTATGCTAGGCTTTGCACATATGCAACTTTAAAGGGCTACCAGCCACGTGACCCTCAGTGGAATGAGTGGCAGCAGCCTAGATCAAAGGGGAAAATAAGTGTAAATGAATTTACATCAAAACATGAATATAAATTCTCTTGAAAACAGTTCATAATGATTCTTTCTAAAGCATAGGCACAAAAGCAATGTTTTGCTTCTTGGAATAGTTAGCAGTATGACTGTCTACAAGGCACACCGGATACCATTCAGTAGAACCATTATGAGAATACCTTGAACTGTTTGAAAAGGTTGGACTGTTTCTTATTATTAAATCTTTTAACTTCCATAAATGAAAAAAAAAAAGGGATTTAGGAAATTACTCAGCACATACACTTGCCACCAAAATAAATAAGTGACTAAGAATCATCACAGTTAATGTGTTATCAGTTCGATTCCAAGGTTTTACTGGCAGCCTTGGTGGGACCCTGCTGAGTTGGACTGCCACAATACTACTGGGCCAGGAATACTCCCGTAACAAACTGCTGTGAGCTCTATTTGGTCAAATATTCCTTAATGAGTATCACTCTCTAAATTCAAAGTTTGCTAATCTAGTGAAAGAACGATCCTGCTGTTTTTATGCTCTTGGTTAAAAACAGTCCTCAATTGCAAATGTTCACATATAAATATGCATAGAAATAAACACAGGAGTTCTAAGTGAAGCCTTCAGACCCTGCACTTCCAACTTTCCCTCACAGAAGAGCAAGCAGCTTCACTAGGAGCTGTTTGGAAATCTATCTCCCGCAGAACAAATGGTAGGTCAAAAGTCTAACCTTCTGGTTAGCAGCTGAGTCTTTCACCACTGCACTACCTGAGAACCTTTGGATTCAACGAAAACCAACAAAGCAATCCCATTGCCCCTCTCTCCTCCTGTCTCTCTCATTACATATAGAGGGTAAATAAAAACATATTGCTGCTAGGATTCCAGTTCATACATGCATGGGATTACTCCAAACAAAACATTTAAGTATGTCTCTATGATCAAAGGATCTCTGCAGACATATTCTCTCAGTAAGGCACTTGTGTTAGTTTCATTAGGGTGTCTTCAGAAAAAAAGGATCAATCAAAACAGTGGCTTGGGAGAAGATCTGCAGGACCCGTTAAATTTAAGGCAGACAGGTCAGCTCAGAAGGTGATGGTGACTGTGTTCTGGGTTCCCAAAAGGGTAACCCTGATAGGATGATCACAGAGGCTCATTATGAAGGAATTTTTAAGGAAAGCGAAAACTACATTGGTGAGAAAAAGGCCAGGAAATTTGTGCTGCGGAATTCTTTTTTTCCCAACATGACAATGTACCTGCTCATTGTTTGAGCGCAGCAAGGGCTTTTCTATGAGAACACCCTAAAGACCTGATTTTACCCCGTCAGGCTTCTTTTGGACTCCCAAACTGAAAGAACATTTCAGAGGAACAGGATTTGAGTCAACCGAGGAGGCAAAACCTGTCAATTTCACATGGCATAAATTGAAGCCGGCAGAGTGCTTCGGAGAAGGCTTAGAGAGATGAAACCACTGCCTTCAGAAGTATGTAGATCTAGATGGGGAGGCTATGTTGACAAACAATAGCTTTTGTTTCTCAAAAAACAACAACAGCAAAACATTTTGATATGACAGTATGTCTCTGTTTTAAAATTTAACTGGCCTAGTATTTTTCCTTGGAAGCCACTGTTTTAGCAAGAAAATATTTTCGTAACTTTTTACAACAGTGCTCTCATGCAATATTTGTACTTTTGTGATTGACTAATTCCACTCAGCCTGATTTCTTCAGATTCATCCATGTTGTGAGTTGTTTTGCGGATTTTGGTATTATTTAACGTTGTGTAATGTGCCGCTGTGTGCATGTAGCAAAGTTTAACAATTCTTCTGTTGATAGTTAAACAACATCACTCCCAATTTGTAGAAGGTTTCTTCACATTCAGCACACAATATTGTATCATCTGCATATCCCAGGTTGTTAGAAAGTCTTCCTCCAATCCTGATGACATGTTCTTCTTCATAATCCAGTTTCTCAGATTATTTGCTCAGCACACAAACTGAGTAAGTATGGGGAAAGAATACAACCCTGGGACAAACTTTTCCTGAATTTAAACCATTCAGTGT
>NW_006408637.1:1479893-1480997 GCF_000296735.1 Chrysochloris asiatica | reverse complement strand
GTCCAGGGGACTCTTGGACCCAGAGTCACTGACATAGCCACAGAGGACTAGCGTGGAGAGTGAAGCATCCAGCTGATAAGATGAGAGGGCACATGCATAAGTAGACCAACACTTGCAGATAATACCCACTTGACCTGGCTTCAATGGCTGGATGATCAGAGCTCAACCAGAAGAAGAAAGAAGAGGGAAAAAGAATAATCTGATACAATTTGATGAACTTGATATACACCTATGGAAGGAGTAGCTCAAAAGAATGAACGAATCTTCACATCGAGGATCATTCCCACCTCCTCCACACATGGAAAGGACAGAGGTGGGCAACTTGGGCATTGGCTACCCAGAATGGGGGGGGCTACAGAAGCAAGAAGCGACTGGCTTACAGCTTTCAAGAGGGAACCTAGATCCAGAGGGCATGGAGCAAGGTAGAATCTCCACTGAATACTATCCTTCTGCCTAGTCAGGGCTGGTGAAAGGAGATGCAGTTAGGTCTCTTGCACTACAATAGCGAATAATTGTTATCAGGACTGACTGTAAGGGCTGGAAATGTAAAGGCAGATGTTTGGGGGCAAAGGGAGGGGAGTGATTTATCTTGCTGTCTAGGAGTAGAGGTCTCTGGGACCATCAAAGGAGAAGAGTGGAGAACATAACCCTTCCCAGAGAAGCAGTGATGCCAGGGATGGAGGCAGCGATGATGACGTGGGGAGATGGAGTGGCTGGAGACTTTGGACCCAGAGAGGGAGAGGGGTGGTATGCAGACAACCGGGGGGAGGGGGCGGGGGCAGGCTTGCAGGGTATACCCTTTGGTTGATGGATGATGCATGGAAGGGATTGTAACCATGGGAAGGAAACATATACGACAGAATCAATGTGAAGCTGATGTCCTCCCATGTAAACTATCACATAATTCACAATAAAGCATTTAAAACAACAACAACAAAAAAACACAGAGGGAATAGAAGCAAATATTGTTGACTGATGATGCAGAAGGGATTGTAATCATTGTAATGAGATGATGAGCATAAAATTGATGTTCTCCCATGTAAACTATCACTCAAGTCACAATGTTGTTGTTGTTGTTATGTGCCATGGAGTCAGTTCTGACTC
>NW_006408637.1:1434872-1455556 GCF_000296735.1 Chrysochloris asiatica | reverse complement strand
AAAAAAAAAAAAAAAAAAAAAAATCTGGTAGGACCGTTCTGCAGATTAACTGTTCACTCTAAATACCTCTTAGACTGTGAGCACAGAGAGACTCTACTGTCTAAGGCACCCTGGAGGTAATTTCCACACTGTAATACGTTTTTTTATGAATCTATTTTGTAACTTTCTAGTCTTCTGTGGCCCAACCCAGGTATCATGGTTTCAATGAATTCCAAGGAGACAGGCTTATTTGATTTCCTCTAATTCATCCTGGCAGTACCAATTGTTATTAAAAACAAAAGAAAATCATTGAGAGCTTTCAATGATTAAAATTCTTTAACTGATTAAAATTCACATTTGTTTTCTAGAAATATATACATTCATTGTACTTTTTTTTTTTTTTTTTAGTAACTCACTAAGGAGAGACGGGTGAAATTCTTGGCAGTATACAACAAGGTTTTTTTCCTAAGACACACTATTAAACTTTTTACCTGTTTGGAATCCAATATGCAGAATTTCTGTTTGGGGTCTTTCTTTGACCTCTTGCTAAGACTCTGTTTTCTGTCACAATTCACTACTGCATTCAACAGCTAAAATGACTTTTCCTAAAGGCGTTCTGGTGTGTCGCTGTGAGATAAGCACTGGACTGCTAACCGCAAGGTTGGCGGTCCTAACCTTCCAGCTGCTCCTTGGAAGCCTTACCCAGGGCTGCTATGAATCAGAACTCACCAGTATTTATCAACTGGTGAAAAGAAATAATGAGGCTGGTCACCAGGTGGCAGCACAGAGTTAGAGAACAATCTCTCAGAAAGCAGCCAAGCAGCATCCAGTCTCCCCGAGCTGGTGGCTGGGAACTTCAGTTTAGCTCAATCATGCCGTCAGTGGAGAACATCAGACAGGGTCAACAAAGCCTATGCAATCAAACGTGTCTTTCATGGGAATCAAACTTTTTCAGACTTGCTCAGTCAGAATCAAACTTGGTGAACTTGGCTCTTGTTATTCATTTCGAGCAGCAAGGGGGAAAGATGTGCCCTAATATGGTGCAATTGCTCAGACTGAGAATAAAACACAGAATGCCAAAACGGGTACGAAATCCTATTTAAAAGAGAGAACGAACACGCTTGTTTTGTCAAAAGTTGAATCATCCTGCTGCCTCCCTTTGTTGCTGCCTTTCATAGGTTTTCTTCAATTTGATGACAGGAATGAAAGCTGCCTAGAAATGAAGTTACATCCGCACTGTGTATGCTTAGCAGTTGCTGCTAAGAGAACAGTGTTACCTCAAAAACAAAAAATCTAAATTGGATTCCTGATTATCTGCATTAGCACCCTCACATCTAAAACTGTTTGTTACTAGAATTTCTTAATAATGGTAGGAAGTAAATATGAAACATAAAGCAATTAAAAAATACTAAGGCCCCTTTGCAGAGAGAGGGGTCAACTCACTCTCCCTGAGTTTATTCTTTTCTGAGACAGAAAGGGAAAGAGCACACAGATTTAGTTCTACTAAAAACCTGTATGTTTAAAGATTGATTTATTATTTTCCCTCCATGAAGACTTATTTATTGTCATTTATTTTGAATGTTGTGCTTTTGTAATGGAGGGTGAGGAACAGTGCCTTTAAGTATCATTTTAACTAATTATTTAATTGTTATTAAGCGCTGTCCGTCCCTTCTGACTCCAAGGAGTGACTGGTGGGTTTGAACTACCAACCCTGTTGTTTGCAGTCCAATGCTTATTCTAAAGCACCACACCAGGAGTCCACACCAGGACTAGAACTGTAGAAATAATTGATAAATAATTTTCTAGTGAATACAGTCATTTGGATTAAATATTCCTAATACATCCACTTATGTATTGAAAAGGTACTTGGTAAATTGTTCTTTGGGATTAATATTTATATATTTTTTTGTTAAGTTACACAATCTATGAGTTTTCATAGGTCCATTGATATCTGTTCATATTTTACTTCTCTGATTTCTTCTCATACTTTAGTCAATTTGCATAATCCACCCCCTCCAATTCATATATATACATACAACTGTAAGTTTGCAAAAGAACGTAGAAACAATACAGGAAGCATCCAGAAAACAGTACAATAAACACTGACATGGTACATGAGGGCCAGCAACGTTACAGATTTTGCCACATGTTCAAAAAACCTAAACACTACAATCCTGCTTCCTCATCTATAAAATGGTGACTACACAGGGTGGCTATAAGGAGCTCTGGTAGCGTAGTGGTTGCGAATTGGGCTGCGAACCTTAAGGTCAGCAGTTCAAAACTACCAGCTGTTCTGCGGAAGAAAGATAAGGCATTCTGCTCCCGTAAAGATTTACAGCCTTGGAAACCCTGTACAGGGTGGCTATGAGTAGGAGCTGACTAGACGGCACTTAACAATGATAATAAGCTAATGCAGGAGTCCTGGTGTCGTGGTGTAGGATAAAGCACTGGGCCGCCAGGTCAGTTTGAAATGCAAGGTTGGTGGTTCAAAGTCAGCATTTGCTCCTTGGAAATACTATACAGGGTTGCTCTGAGTCAGAACAAACTCAATGCACTTAAGAGCAGCACAATTAGGCTTGAGCAGTAGATAGTGCTTGTTTGGCTTAGCCTGGAGGGTACATAGTAGTTTCTCAAAAAAAACACGATGAACAATTTTCTATGATTGGTTGATTTACAGAATAGCCTTTCTCATAGCTAACAAGAGTTATTCATTTATTGACTATAAAGCAGTGGTTCTCAGCTGGGATGACTTTGCCCCTAAGTGGATGGACATTTAGCAACGTCTAGAAACATTTTTGTTTGTTACAACTTGGGGAGAAGGTAATACTGGCATATAGTAGGTAAAGATCAGGGATGCTTCTAAACATTCTACAGTGCACAAGGCAGTGCCCACAACAACACACTATATAGCCTAAGAAGGTAATATTTCTGAGTTTGAGAAGCCCCAGGAATAAAAAGTAATAACAATTAGAGATCCAGAAAAATGTTTTCGCTTTCAGTGTGCCAGAAAAATCTGGGAAATGTCCTGATACTTACTAACCTGGCAAACTCTTAATCTTGTCAAGAACCAGTTCTAATTTAGCTACTCTGCCAGTAGTAAATAAGTTTGAGTACTTAGACTGAGGATGTAGTCTTTGCTCTTAAGGAATTACTTTTTAGTGATACCATCAAATAGACAAAATAATTGCAATAGAAAGTCTTTAAGTGCAAAAATAAAATGCATACAAAATTCAATAGCGTGAATAATCAGACAATCACAAAGGAAAGAGAACAGGGTAACATCCCATTTCAGAGAAATCCCATCCCCTTTACTATGAACTGAATCAATACTCTTTCCCTTTATTACCATATGTTAGAGCAGATACATTAAAAATGCTGATCCAAGACCCCACCGGGGTCTTCCCCACTCCCAGACACAGACCTGCTTCTCTCGATGAAGTGTACTTTTTTCTTTGCAATAAATGTTTTCTGACTGGATGATTGTTGTATGTGTGTAATTGAGAATTGGAGACTCAGTTGACACGGATTCTACAGTGTCCATCAGCTGCTTCTCAGCAACCCTATAAAGGGTTTCTATGAGTCAGAAACAACTCCATGGCTCTTAACAACAACAACAACATGAATGGCCTCCATTCATCTATCAGTTTGCCATTCTGTGGTGGATCATGTGTTGCTACGATGCTGAAAGCGATGTCACTAGTATTTCAAATACCGTCAGAGTCACTCCTACTTGACAGGTTTCCATGGAGCTTCCAGACTAAGACGATCTAGAAAGAAAGGTGTGGTGATCTTCCTCTGAAAATTAGCCAATGAAAACCGTAAGCACAACAAGAGAACATTTGTCTGATACACTGCTGTAAGATGCTCCCCTTAGGTCAGAAGGCACAGAGGTCTCAACAATGGACTTGAGCATTCGGTGACGATGGCACAGACTCAGATAACATTTTACTCCTTTATTCTTGGAGTTGCTTTGAGTTGGAATGATCAGCAGCATCTAACAACAACAAAATAAGAGAGGCAGTTTACAGTAACTAGGGAACATAGAGCCTGGGGTCTGACAGGGCAACTTATGCATGACTTTCTGGGTGGTAATCTTACAAACAATACGTAGTGCTTATCTCTCTCATTATTATGAATTCTCATTTTAATAAATCAATGAAGGCAACTAACAACAAAAACAACTTGGATAGGATGGCACATAGGACTGGGGGCTCCAAAGGCAGGTACAGAGAAAACTGCGAAATGACTTGTGGGAAACTCAGATATTGGAACTTATGCAAAAAGAAAAATGAAAAAAAATCAGTGGAATCTGTTTCTCAAGACATGAAGGAGGTATAACCAGAAAAGAGAAGTGTTTCTATTACTTTCTACCACTAAGGGCAAGTGAGGGGAATTCACAAGTGCGACAATTGGTGTATATCTTAGAATGCTCATCTTGTCATGGACACAACACAGTTGATGTTTTAGGAGGAAAACAGCACCAAATCCATACAAACATTATTTTGTAATCACTCTTGGCTGCCCTGAATTTGTTTTTGACCTCACCTGTGTAACCCTTGTTACATGCCCTGAAAGCAACAAGGGTCTTGAAGAGCACTTAGAAAACCTGTGATTGAGTCCTAGTTCACCATTAATAAGCTGTGCGACTTCAGGTTGGTTATTAAAGCCCTAAATTCCTCAGTATTTTCATCAGAAAATGAAGAATATGAATACCTATATGGCTGTTAGGAGGATTACATGAGATAATATGGAATGCATGTAATCACTGTTATCACTCAGTAAGTGAGTCCTCTCCTCTCCTGTTTCCCACAGAAGCCCAGAATTGAGGTTCTCTGGGATATACCTACAAGGAGTCTATACTGAGGTATCCATTGCCCTTCCATGGTTAACTATATGGAATATCACATGTATATTTTCATTTTACCATTGAGGAAAATGTATTTTTAAAATATGTTTTCATTTTTCCATTAGATTCCAAGTCTTTGCTTTTATAGTACCGAAGGTTTTCCTTCCTTTCTTAATTCTTAATTTTCCAGTATGTCTGAGAATCCCTAGTTAGGTTAAAATAAAATAACTCCTCAGTAGATAAAATGTTTAGTGGGTCAATATTTGATGCACTTGATTATTAACAATACGATTCAATTGTCCTTACAAAAGCTCCAGAGACAGGAATTATGATTCTTCTCAACAATTTGAAAGCTACTAAGTTCTGAAGAAGGAAGAAATGGTGGAACAGTCCCACCAGAAGTTGGAAAAACACAATGGAACCAGGAAGATGGCTTCAGGATATTCAGCAAAGCATTTAATAGCACAGAGATAAATGTTAATAGGTAACAGTATTATGGGAAGGATAGGAAACTATGTATGTGAAAACAAGACATGGAAATTTTATTTTGGTATCTATTGTCTTTTCAGGGACATGCTTTGTAAGTTGTTGTTTTTATCATTTAAAGACAAACAACAGCACCTCAGAGCCCTGTAGGCTTTGATTTTGGTTCTTTTTACTTTTTGTATGATGTGAGTATTAATTACAATTAACTGTCCTCTCAGCACTTCTTTTGCTGTGTCCCAAACATTTTGGTATGTTGTGTTTTCATTCTCATTATTCATTTATAGAAATTGTTTTAAATTGCCTTATATTTGTTTTCCTACCCAGTAACTTTTAAGCAGGCTATTATTTAGTTTCCATGTATATATATGACTTTGTTTCCTTGATCTTCTTATTGTTGATTTCTAATTTGATAGCATTGTGGTCTGAGAAGATGCTTTGTAATATTGTGATGTTTGAAAATTTCTGGAGATTTGCTTTGTGGCCTCACACATGGTCTATACTGGAGAATGATCCATGTGCACTGGGAAAGAATATGTGTCGTGCTGCTGTTGGGTTGAATGCTCTGTACACATCTATAAGGTGCAGTTGGTTGATTGTGTTGTTCAGTTCCTCTGCGTCTCTGCTGAGCTTCTTCCTGATAGTTCTGTCCTTTTTCGCAAGTGGTGAATTAAAATCTCCCACTATTATTATCAAGGAGCTCTGGTAGCGTAGTGGTTACGAATCGGGCTGCGAACCTTAAGGTCAGCGGTTTGAAACTACCAGCTGCTCCGCGGGAGAAAGATGAGGCTTTCTACTCCCGTAAAGATTTACACCCTCGGAAACCCTGTACAGGGTCGCTATGGGTCGGAATCGACTCGACGGCACTTAACAACAACAACAACAACTATTATTGTAGAGGTGTCTCTCTCTTTCTTCAATTGTATCAGGGTTTGCTTTATGTTATTTGGGGCTCTTGCATTAGGAGCACAGATGTTTATTATGGCTAAGTCCTCTTGTTCAAATGACCCTTTAGCCAAGAGATAATGACTTTTGCCTCTTATGCTGTTCTTTGCTTTAAAGTTTATTTTGTCTGAGATTAATGTCACCACTCCTGCTCGGTTTTTATTGCAATTAACTTGGTATCAATTTTTCCATCCTTTAATTTTTAATCTGTTTTTTTTCTTTGTGTGTCTCTTACAGACAGCATATTGTAGGATCTTGCTTTCTTATCCATTCTGCTACTCTCTGTCTCTTGACTGATGCATTCAATCCATTGGCATTAAGTGTAATTATCTATATTGTTGTTGTTGTTAAGTGCCGTTGAGTCAGTTCGGACCCACAGCGACCCAGTATCGGGTTTCTGAGGAGCAGTTGGTGAGCTTGAACTTGCAGTTCAAATGGCTTTGCAGTCTGGCACATTAACCCACAGCACCACACCAGGATAGATATTGATTAATTGCTGACATTATGTTGTTTGTTCATTGTGGTGCTGTTTGTTTCTTTGGTCCATATGCCTTCCTATGCTGCGTTCAGTTTTTTGTGTGATCCCTGTAGGCTTTGGTCTCAACATTTCGTTTATACCACTACACAAGTTTACTTTAAATCAGAATCAACTCCACAGTACTTAACAACAACTATGTGGTGCTTTGGGATAGTGCACTGAACTGCAAGGTCGGTTTGAAGCCCAGGGTTGGAGGTCCAAATTCACTAGCTGCTCATTGGAAATCCTATACAGGGTTGCTATGAGTTGTCACTTAACAACAACTACCAAGTGGTTAAGTAACTTGCCCAAAGTCACACAGCTAATTGTAAATGTAGACCCAGGATACCAAAACCGGCTCTCAAGTCTTTTTCTCTCATGATCCTAAGTAAGCAGTTCTGTCACCAACAAGCAAACACTTCCATATAATATATAAACACATAAACAAACACTCAGTCTGCTCTTATTCACATGCCCAGGAAGTAACCACTAGTAAGAGTTTATATAGTAAGAAAATATTTGGATATGCCTTTCCAGAATTAGTTCTGTTTACAAAATTATAAATGAATTACAAAATTATCACTATGTGCCCGGCACTGTTCTCTGTGTTCAAACATATTAAGTCATTTACTCCTCACAACAATTCTGTGAGTTGAATCTATTATTTAATCACCAGATGAGAAAGCTAAGGCACAGAGAGTTAAGTGACTAAAGCAGAATTGCATAGCTCTAGGTAGTAGAATAAGACTGAGCTAAGGTAATGTTATTTAAGACTTTTGCTTTTATCTGCCCAACATCTATTAGGGTGTCCTACCTGCTTTTTAAATTTAACAATACATCATAGATACCTCCCTCATCCAGTACAAATAAAAATAAAATAGCTGGTTTCCAAACTCTTTTTCACCACTAACTGGATTATAATTTTAGTAAAGAATTAAAGCCCCATGCTTCTGCTTACCAGTCTTTAAAGGAACTAGACACTGACTATGTGGCCCACTCCACAAAACTGTATACAAAAATCAGGTGAATAAATAAACATCAAAAGATTTTGATAAAGCATAATATAGCTCAGGAGCTCAAACAACTCTTTACTTAAAACATAAAAATCCAAGTTATTTACAGATTTTGATTTAAAAAAATCAAAGAAATTAGGGAAGTTTCTCAAGATAACTAAGAACATATAGAAAGAACCATAATTTAGGAAAATTGGAAATTGTCAAAAAAGAAACGGAGCACATAAACATTGATATCCTAGGCATTAGTGAGCTGAAATGGACTGGCATTGATCATTTTGAATCTGACAATGCCAGGAATGACAAATTGAAGAGGAATGACGTCGCATTCATCATCAAAAAGAACATATCAAGACCTGTCATAAAGTACAACACTGTCTGTGATAGCCTACAAAGAAGACGAGTTAATGCCACTATTATTCAAATTTATACACTAACCACTAAAGAGAGTGATGATGAAATTGAAGAATTCTACCAACTTCTTCAGCCTGAAACTGATCAAACATTCATTCAAATATGAATTCATAATTACTGGTGATTGGAATGCAAAGGTTGGAAACAAAGAGAGAGGATCAATAGCTGAAAAACATGGCTTTGGTGATAGAAACAATGTTGGAGATCACATGATAGTATTTTGCAAGACCAATGACTTCTTCATTGCAAATACCTTTCCAAAATAACATAAAAGATGGTTATACACACAAATCTTACCAGATGGAATACACAGAAATCAAACTGACTACATCTATGGAAAGAGATGGTGGAATAGCTTCTTATCATCAGCCAACACAAGGCCATGGACAGACCATGGAACAGACCATCAATTGCTCATATGCAAATTCAGGCTGAAGCTGAAGAAAACAAAAACAAGTCCATGAGAGTCAAAATCTAACTTTGACTATATCTCGCCTGAATTTAGAGATGATCTGAAGAACAGATTTGATGCATTAAATACTAAAGACCAAAGACCAGAAGAGTTGTGGGATGACATCAAGAACATCACACAGGAAGAGAGCAAAAAGCCATTAAGAAGACAAGAAAGAAGGAAAACACCAAAATGGATGTCAGAAGAGACTCTGAAACTTGCTCTTCAGTGTAGAGATGCTAAAGCAAATGGAAGAAGTAAGAAGGTACAAGAATCAAATACAAAATTTCAAAGATCAACTTGAGACAAAGTCAAATGTTAAAATGAAATGTGCAAAGATTTGGAGTTAAAAGACCCAAAGAGAAGAACACGCTCAGCATTTCTCAAACTGAAGAAAATGAAGAAAAACCTCAAACCTTGACTTACAGTATTGAAGGATTCTATGAGCAAAATACTGAATGATGAAGAAAGCACCAAAAAAAGATTGAAGGAATACACAGAGTTACTGTACCAAAAAGAAATGGTTGATGTTCAACCATTTCAAGAGGTAGCATATGATCATGAGCCAATGATTCTGAAGGAAGTCTAAGGTGCATTGAAAGTCATTGCAAAGGACAAGGCCCTGGGAATTGATGGAATATAAATTGAAACCTTTCAACAAAGTGATGTGGTACTAGAGGCACTCAGATGCCAAGAAATCTGGTAGGTGACTACCTTGCCAACTGACTGGAAGAGATCCATATCTGTGCCCATTCCAAAGAGAAATGACCCAACTGAATGCAGAAATCATTGGACGACATCATTGATATCCCATGTGAGTAAAGTTTAACTAAAGATAATGCAAAAACGGCTGCAACCATACATTGACAGAGAACTTCCAGAGGCTTAAGCTGGATTCAGAAGAGGAAGTGGAATTGGAGATTGCTGACATCAGATGGAACTTAGCTGAAAGAGAATACCAGAAAGATGTCTACCTGTGCTTTACTGACTATACAATGTCTGTCCATTGTGTGGATCATGGCAAGCTATGAATAACATTGGGAAATAGAAGTATCCTGGAACACTTAATTGTGCTCATGAGGAACCTATACATAAACCAAGAGGCAACTGTTCAAACAGAACAAGGGAACACCAAATGGTTCAAAATTAGGAAAGGTGTGCACCAGGGTTATGTTCTTTCACCATACTTATTCAATCTGTATGCTGGGCAAATAATTTGAGAAGCTGGATTATATGAAAACAAAATGTGGTATCAGGATTGAAGGAAGACTCATTAATGGCCAGCTATGTGCAGTTGATACAACTTTCCTTGCTGAAAGCAAAGAGGACTTAAAATACTTACTGATGAAAATAAAAAACCACAGGCTTCAATATAGGTTGCATCTCAAGGTAAAGAAAACACCAGACTAATAAACAACATCCATATAAATGAAGACAAGAATGAAGTTGTCAAAGAGTTAATTTTTGCTTGTATCAAACATTAATACTCATGCAAGCATCAGTCATGAAATAAAATGATGTATTGCATTAGGCAAATCTGCTGTACAAGACCTCTTGAAAGTGCTGAAAAGCAAAGTTTGAGGTCTATGGTGCGCCTAACCTAAGCCACGGTATTTTCAATAACCTCATATGCATGTGAAAGTTCGACAGTGAATAAGGAAGACCTTGTAAGAATTGATACATCTGAGTTATGGTGTTGGAGAAGAATATTGATAGTACCATGGACTACTACAAGAACAAATAATCTGTGTTAGAAGAAATACAGCCAGTGTGCTCCTTGTAAGCCAGGATAGCCAGACGTCATCGCTCATACTTCAGACATGTTGTCAGGAGGGACCAGTCCCTGGAGAAGGATTTCATGTTTGGTAGAAAGAAGGATTGGAGAAAAAGAGGAAGACCCTCAACGAGATGGATTGGCCCAGTGGCAGCAATAATGGGCTTAGGCGTAGCAATGATTGTGAGGTTGGCCTAGTATTGGGCAATGTTTCAATCTGTTATGCATAGGTCACTATGAATCAGTACAGACTCGATGGCACTTAACAACATGCTCATTGAAATAAGTCAATCACAAAACGGCACCTATTGTATGAGATCACTATTATAAAAGGCCAGGAAAAACCTTTCGTACTAAAGGGAACTTTCCTTGATGATTCCCAGATTGCCAAATTATTAAGGTTGGGTGAAGGGAGGGAAAATTTCTGGCTAGAGGATTTTTGTTGTTGTGTGTCATCGTGTTGGTTTCAACCATCAGCAACACTGTATGGGGTTTCTGAGAGAAGCTGGTGGATTTGAACTGGTGAACTAGTGGTTACCAGTTCAATGCATATCATATATAGTACCACATCTTGGCTAGAGGGTGGTGGTGGCAGTGGTGGTAGTTGCATGCTGTCGACTTGCTTCTAACTCATAACAACCCTGTATAGGGGTTCCGAGGCTGTAAATTTTTGTTAGTGGTGGTGGTGATGGTGATGTGCCGCGGAGTCAGTTCTGATTCATAGCCACCCTGTACAGGGTTTCCAAGGCTGTAAATCTTTTACAGGAGCCAAAAGCCTCATCTTTCTCCCGCAGAACAGCTGGTAGTTTTGAACTGCTGACCTTGATGTTAGCAGCCCAATTCATAACCACTACACTACCAGAGAGCCTTATTTTTCCCTCACAGAGTGGCTGATGGACTCAAATTGATGACTTTGTGGTTAGTAGCCCAATGGGTAACACAGTACACCAGTAGGCCTCCTTGGGATAGAGGGCAGGCACATGCTAACTTGGGAAGGCAATATGCACTAAGAGTGAGGTCAGCAAAAAAAAAAAAAAAAAAATGATGGAGGAAGGGGAAAACACAGGGAGGAATAATATTTTAGTTAAAGGCAACAGAGGTTGTTGTTGTTAAGTGCTGTCGAGTCAGTTCTGACCCACAGCGATCCTGTATAGGGTTTCTAAGGAGCAAGTAGTGAGCTTGAACTGACAACCTTACGGTTCAAACCAACTTTGCAGTCCCACGCGTTATATACACAATCTTGCAGTAACAGCAATCTCCATACGAGAAGATGCATACAGACTGAAAAGATGTAGGCAGAAGAGTGGGAGTATACCCATGAATGTATAAAGGCTTAACAGAGAATATCTGTACATGTGTATCTATTTTTGTTGCAAGTATATCCATGGATGTGGTGGTGCATACAGGGGGGAAAAGCTATGAAAACTTAGACATAACCAAACACCCTAAGGAAATGAGCTGGGCCTGGGGACTCAGGACCATGGTCTCAAGGGACACCAAGGTCATTTGGTGTAACAGAGTCCACAAAGACAATATTCTACATCTACTTTGATGAGTGACAGTTGGGATCTTAAAAGTTCATAAGAAGCAACCCAACAAAATGTGGAAATATCATCGAATAACACGAACAATTTCATATGCCAGTAAAATCTTGCTGACGATAATTCAAAAACATTTGCAACAGATTACACTGACAGGGAGCTGCCAGAAATTCAAGCAGGCTTCAGAAGATGCCTTAGAATTAGACATATCATTGCTGACTTTAGATAGATGTTGACCGAAAGCAGAGAATACCAGAAAGACGTTTATTGAATATGGATAGGCTCTTAACTGTGTGAATCATGACAAACTATGGATAACATTGTGAAAAAATGGGTATTCCCGAACACCTGATTGTGCTCATGAGAAACTTGTATGCACAGACCCTGAGCCAGGGTTAGAAGACAACAAGACGATGCCGAATGGTTGAAAATCAGGAGGTGTGTGTGCCAAGACTTTATATTTTTTTTCTTCCCTCATGGAAAAGTACTGACACATTTTATTATTAATATTAGCACTTTACACCAGATAAGTAATTTTACAAACTAAGACTTTTGTAAGGATGTGAAAATTCCATTTTATATAAGGTTTTTTATATCAAATACATTTCTCTACAACTACTTTCATACAGCTCCTCTGGAATTATTTCAGGCATTCCTAGTATATGACTTGACTAAAGTATTTGAATGTAAACAAACATTTGAAATGACTAACTTTTAAAAGACTGAGATAAGGAATAAAGTTATCAGCTGATGGTTAGTTAGGGCTATTGCTCTCCAACAAGACACTTTGTCAAAACGTTTCTTTGGATAAAGTTGTTATAAATTAGAATCTTCAAAATAGGAGGGTAGAACAAGAGTACAATAAAAGTAGCAGTTTAAGCATCCCATATTTCTAAACCTCTGACAGAAACAAGGCAAAGTATCTTTCCTACAAATTAAATAGGATTCCAGTATTTCAAACTAGTCAAGTCATATATCAGACAGCCTCCTCTTGATGGCACTTAACAATAACAATTCAGTGCCTACTATACACCATTCAATATATGAAATGTACTTCATTAGATTACATTCTTAAAACAACTGTAAAATAGGTATTTTCTCAGTGTTTTAGGTATGAGGAAATTGAAGCTCAGAGAAGAAACTTGCCCAATATGTATAAGAATTATTTAAGTACTGTTTTCTGTGACCAAAATATCTGACTGTAAACCTCTTTTCACTAAAACACACTACTATTTGTTTAACGTGTACAATAGTGAAAGGAGGCATTGTATGGCAAGCATTGGACTATGAACCATAATGCTGTCAGTTCAAACCTACCAGCAGCTCCTCTGGAGAGAGAGGAGGCTGTATGATCCTGTAAAGATTTACAGTCTTGAAAACCCTATATAGGGTCAGAGTACACTTGATGGAAGTGGGTTTGGTTTTTGGCTTTTTGTTTTTACATTACAGTGGGTTTTTAAGGAGCCCTGTGGTACAGTGATTAAAGTACTTAGCTGCTAACTACAGTTTCTAGGTAGGAAGGTCAGGCAATCTGCTTCCACAAAGATTTTCAGCCCTGGCAACCCTAATATAGCACATTTCTCCTCTGCTCTGTAGGGTTTTCTGAGTCAGCACCGACTCCACAGCAGTGGATTTACTGGGTTGCATAGTAGATTTCCTTGAATTTGACATTAATCAAGTGATTGTTATAAGGTTCATACATTGCTATTTCTATAATCGATACAGATTTGGATTCTCTGTGCTGTGCAATAGTTGAATCAGAGCACAGGTCACAAGGGCTTTAAAGATTACAATCCTTGATGCAAGCATTGCTTTCCTCATTTTTACCATCACCAAGAAGCTCGACACCTTTGGCAGGACTGTCACATAGAATTTGTTAAGTTCTGACAGGAGTGACCAACCTAGGCTTAACATATCCCTAGCCCAAAAGCAACAGTTGGGGACTGGTTCAGACACCATATTCCTTGAATGATACATAAAGTGAATGAATCCGCTTATAGTTACCAGAAAACAACAGACATGCTTGCTCTTGATTGTCGTATAGTCTCACTAGAATCAGTGTGTACAAGCCATTGTAAGAGTCTGTCATGGATTGAATTGTGTCTCTCCCAAAATATGTGTTGGAATCCTAACCTCTATGCCTGTAGATATGATTTGTTTGGAAACGAGGTTTTCTTTGTTTTGTTAATTAAACAATATGCCACTAGAGAGGAGTTGTTGTTAAGTGCAGTCGAATCGGTTCAGACTCATAGAGACCCTGTACAGGGTTCTGAGGAGTGGCTGGTGAGTTGGAACTGCCATCCTACAGTGCCACACCAGGACTTCAGAGTGGGAGAATGGGGTCTAAATCTAACCACTTCTGAATTACAGAAAAGCAAATTAGACACACACACACATACAGTGAGAGGGATGGTGCATGGGGATATAAAGCATGTGAGGATCTTGTATGAGTAAAAAAAACCAAGAATGCCTGGGAGTGCTGGTGTGGTGCTGTGGCTTAATGCGCTGGTTTGAATCACAAGGTCGGCAGTTCAAGCTCACCAGCTGCTCCTAGGAAACCCTATATAGGGGCACTCTGGGTTGGAACCAACTCAACAGCACTTACCAACAACAACAAGCACTGGACTGCTAACCAGAAGGTCAGTAGTTCAAACCCACTCATCCCTCAGTGGGAGACAGACTCAAGGCAACCCAGAATGCCCCTCTAATCAGCCTCTGAAACCCTTTATAGGACAGCGTGCTCTAGATATAACTCCTTGCAGAAAGTTGAAGGGAATATAGGGATACTATCTTCCTCTCTGCTGGTTGAAATTGCATTTAAAGCCTATACCAACTGTGATCAGGTGAAGGAAATAACTAAGAAAAAGGTAAGCATGAAGAAACAAGCAGACTTTTTAGCTGGGCAGACAAGGAAGAGGGAAGGGGGGTGCTTGGCCTAAGACAGGGAGACCTAAGGCCCTTGCAATCTCAATGTAAGCATTTTGCAAGGAAGATGGCCACTGCATGAACAAGTGCCCTACGAAAGAGGAATCTAGAAAGCCTGAGAGAGTAGAAAAAGAAAGAGGAAGTATTTTCAGGGAATAATGAAAGGAGAAGGCTCAGATTGACTTGGGTAGGGTAGGAAGAGATGAGAGTTGTTTGTCCCCTAACCGACCTCCCTAGTCAATATAAGGGATCAAACTGTGGACTTTGTAGGAGATACTGAAGCAGCACTTTCTGTACTAGACACCCTCCTTAAAGTAATGTCTGAAAGAAAAGCTTAAGTTGTAGGAGGAACGGGGAAATAAGTAACAAGATCTTTCTTACAGTCTATGAACTGCCAATGAGAGAAAACTATTTGGAAGTTTTTATACATGCTGGAATGTCCAATTCCACTATTGGGAAGGGACTTTTTGAGTGAAATACAGGCTGAATTCTCCTCCCCAACGAATGGACAACTATCTCTAATTGTCCCTCCCCAACGTGAATGGCTACTTTTAGCTCTCACCCATCCTGTTTCCCTGCCATCGATTTTGTTGCCAGAACTACAAGCTACTGAGGATGTGGTAGCTCCTTGGGTATGGGTCACCAGATGTCTGGGAAAAGCAAAATCTGTAGAACCAGCGGTCATAGAACATTGTCCCTCCACAAATCAGACAATATCCAGTTTACGCTAAAGGGAAGGCTGAACCTAAGGCCCTAATAGTGAAGAATCTGAAGTGCTTCCAGGGTTGCCCCTGGTGTGATGCTGTAGGATAAGCAGTGGATCGGATCACAAGGTTGGTTTGAACTGCAAGGTCGGCATTTCAAACCCCCCAGGTGCTCCTCAGAAACCCTTTATGGGGTTGCTAGGAGCTGGAGCCGACTGGCCAGCACTTCACCTCTACATCCTCCCTGTGAAGAAAGTATTGGAGGGTGAATACCATTCTGTGTAAGATTTTTGAGCAGCCAATCAATAGTTAAAGTTCTACCTAACCTATATATGATTCGGGTGGCCCTGCTCTCCAGCTTAAAGGTTTTCTCTGTAATTAACTGGGAAGACGCCCTTTTTTGCATACCACTATGGGTTAATACGCCAGACTGCAAAGCCAAAAGATGAGGCTTTCTACTCCCGTAAAGATTTACACCCTCGGAAACCCTGTACAGGGTCGCTATGGGTCGGAAACGACTCGACAGCACTTAACAACAACAACAATGGGTTAATACGCCAGACTGCAAAGCCGTTTGAACAGCAAGGTCGGCGGTTCAAGCTCACCCGCTGTTCCTTTGAAACCCTATACAGGGTCGCTATGGGTCAGAACCAACTTGACAGCACTTAACATGGAGCAAAAGTCAACCCATATTTGCATTAGAATGGGAAGAGGCAATTAAACAAAAAATATGCCCGGTGCGTGTTTTGCTTCAAGGGTTCTCAAATGCCCTGGTCCTGTTTGGAAGAGCCCTGGCTAGGGATTTAGAAAGACTAACTATTTGAAGAGCAGGATGGCCCTCCAGTTTGCATGTAGCCAGTGACTTGGAAACTGACTCTTTCCAAAAACACCTTCACAGTCTTAAACGTTCTGGTCAAATCTGGTTACAAAGTGTCTCTGGGCAAGCTCTAAGCTAACCTTCCAGAAGTTCGATACCTAGGTTTTTCATAGGTGAACACAAGAAAGAGGAGACTGCTGCCTTATCCGGTGGAGCTGAAACAGACACTTGAGTAGAACTGAAACAGACACTTGAATGGAACACTGAGCTTCAAAACTCATCCACCAACTTCAAAGCTCCCCCGAGGGAGGCTTCAGCCCTGGGGCTCCCAGATTACCAAAGGTCCTCTGAGCTTTTACATAAATGAGCAAAAGGTGTCCTATCACACACTCCAGGACCCTGGCATAGACCAGTGATCTATTTCTCCAAAAGCCTGATTCAGTATCCAGAGGGGGGTCAGCCTGTCTCCCAGCAGTGACTGCACCAAGCATTGGGACAGAAGAAGCAGATACGTTTACTCTAGGCCACTCGACTGTCTTTTACACCCCCCAACTTGGTGACTGTGATGTAGAACAAAAGGGTCACTTTCGGCTAACATCCAGCAGGCTAGCAGCACTGTATCAAACCCAGCTTCTAGGAAATACAAATCTCACCAGTCAGGTGAGGACATGGCTAAATTCTGCATCGTTGCCTCCTCTGCCACCAGTGGAGGTCACTGGGCATAACTGTGGTGAGGATTTGGACAATGTTTATCCCAGCCATCCAGAGCTGAAGGACACGCTGCTACCTAATACAGACTACCAACCAGAACTGCAGCCTAAACACAGAATTTAACACCGTGATGAGAACTCTGGAGATGACTGTAGGTAAGTGATTTAACCTCTAGACAGGCTCTCGTTTTCAAGGCTCTTCATTCCCATGGGCTGTCGTGGAAAGACAGGGGGTTGCTGGTAGCTGCCGGGGAACTGTTAGGTATGGCCCAGAAGTTTGAAACATTTCAGATTTCTACTTGGGTAGAAAAGCCAGACTAGGATCATCACCCCAGTCCTGTTTAATAGGTGTGTGTACTCCCCTCAAAGTACTCCCTAATTATTCTATGATAACATATGATAATATAGGTAAATGGGGACCCCTGGTCCAAATCCAAGAAAGAGACATGAATTCTATTACGAGGGTCTGAAGTTACAAACTTCTTCTAGCTGTATTTATATTATAAGGATGTGTAGAATCATGCCTTAATTTGAGTAAAGATAGTAATTTGAACTGGGGGTTTATCCAGAATGTAATGTATCACATTGCTCATACCAAGCTTCCTTCAGGTTGGTTCCTCATTTGTAGAACAAGAACTTTTTCATATGTTCGTACAAACTCTACCTGGGGTGGGTTGTTGTTGTTGTTAAGTGCCGTCGAGTCGATTCCAACCCATAGTGACCCTGTATAGGGTTTCCAAGGAGCAGCTGGTGAGCTTGAACCACCGACCTTGCAGTTCAAATGACTTTGCAGTCTGACATGTTAGCCCACAGCGTGCTTAATCAGCAGACTGCAAGGTAAGTCAGTAGTACTCTGACAACTCAGCACATACTCCGGTGAGCCCAGAGTCGCAGATGGACAGCAACTTAAAGCAGAAATGTAAGCTTCTCTAGTTTTGATTAGCTTCAGGATGTTATTGGGCCTATTCTGAAATGAATAAATTAATGTGTGCTATGGTCAAAGCCTTGAATGCAACATCTCAGGCAATAGATGTTATCAACCAAGAACTGGGGCAGGCTAGAGAAGTCGTTTTAGAAAGCCGAGCTATGATAAATTACCTTTTGCTCAGACCCAATCACAGCCGTTCAGAATTTAAAGGAAAGCATTGTTTCAATTTGACTGAATAGCCACAATGAATTGAACAGCAAGTGGAACTAAAGTTAGGGAAGAAATTGTTGTTAGGTGTCAGCAGTTAGTTCTGATACATAGCGACCCTGTATAGAGTTTCTGAGGAGCAGCTGATGGGTTTGAACTGCCGACCTTGTGGTTAGCAGTCCAGTGCTTATCCTACAGCGCCAGACCAAGACTTCAGGGAAGAAATACACAAGGTTAACGTTGGAGAGCGTTGTTTTTGGACTGGATTGTTTTGGCTTCCCCATTTCTCCTGGCTGAGAGCTTTATTTGTTATTGTGTTCCTCTTTTTCTTGTTGTTGTTGTTAAATGCCGTGGAGTCGGTTCCGACTCATAGTGACCCTGCACAGGGTTTCCAAGGCTGTAAATCTTTATGGGAGTAGAATGCCTCATCTCTCTCTTGCGGAACTGCTGGTAGTTTCGAACTGCTGACCTTGCAGTTCACAGCCCGATTCATAACCACTACGCTACCAGAGCTCCTGTTCTTAGAGGCAGTTTTATGTGTCGTTGTCGTGAACAGGCTTCATGTTTTCCAACCAAACAACACATCTTAGTGCTCTGACTAGTCCTGGGGTGGCGCTGTGGGTTAATGCACTGGACTGCAAAGTTGGTTTGAACCACAAGGTCGGTGGTTCAAGTTCACTAGGTGCTCCTTGGAAACCCTATATGGGATTGCTATCGGTTGAAACTGACTCCATGGCACTTGTGGCACTTAAAAGCAAGCTGTGTTAACAGAGTGGTGTAGCAGGATGATACACTAGACTGCAAGGTCGATTTGAACCTCAATGCGGCAGTTCAAACCCATCAGCTACTTCTTGGAAACCCTACACAGGGTCTCTACGGGGTTGGAACTGACTGGACAGCACTTAACAGCAATGACAAAAGTCTCAAAAGGGATCCCTGGTAGCGGTACTGGGTTACAAGCTGGGCTGCTAACCACAAAGTCATTAATTTAAATCTACCAGCTGCTCTGAGGAAGAAAGTTCAGGATATCTGGTCCAGTAAAGATTTACAACGTTGGGCACCCTATACAGGGTTCACTATGAGTTGGAACCGACTCCATGGCACATAACCACCAACAAAATCTCAAAGAGGGGACTGGGTATAAGACCATAGTCATAAGAATCTATTGCCTGAGACATCCTCCCCAGACACCCCATTCTTTTCCTTGTTTCTTAGATATACGCTTTTCATAGTCACCTACACTTAAAGTCTAAGGAGCTCTGGAAGCATAATGGTTACAAATCGGGCTGCGAACCACAAGGTCAGCAGTTCAAAACTACCAGCGACTCTGCGGGAGAAAGATGAGGCTTTCTGCTCCCATAAAGATTTACAGCCTCAGAAACCCTGTTCAGGGTTGCTATGAGTCGGAACCTACTTCATGGCACTTAACAACAACAACACTTAAAGTCTGGTCACTCTGTGTGGCTTCTGAAAAAGAAAAGCCACCCAGAAAGACAGAGACCAGGAGAATTCATCCTTTTGATATGTTTATCAGGATATCTGATCACCTTGTGAATTGGTAGGAATGCTAAAGTGATAAGGCCGTATATGTAGCCCACCTGCATGCTGATTAACATTATATAAAGACCACCTATAAGAAATAGTCCTCAGACACCAGAGCCTTCTGCCTAATCACAAACACACTTCTCTTTCTTTGTTTATCTCTGATGTTTGTTAATTGGACCCAATTACTTCAGGGCATAGGACCCAACTTTTGGGGGTAACAACATTAGCAAATTAGTGTTTGGCAAACGATTAATGAAAATTAACTGTTGAAGGAAGTTGATTAACAAATTCCTTGGCTACTCCAAGAAGACTCTGGCAATGACATCAGATCTATAGAAGGCTTTTGAACCTGCCTTATCCAGTCTGTTTTTCCTTTTTGTTTTTACTAATATATGAGTGTTGGTGTCGGAACATACAGGTTTCCAGAGAACAAAACAATGACCATCAAAATGAGTACAAATCAGTAAAACGTTTCAAGATATGAAAGTTTCAGGATATGAAAGAGAAGACATTTTGTAAAATTTAAATTTCAGTATCTTTCAATCAGGGACTGATACAGATTTTGTGTGTTCTGAAGTGTATGCAATTTTGTTCCTCCATTCAACAGAAAGTATAAAATTATGAATCTTAAATAACATTTCTTCCTTTGTTCCCAAGGGCCCATGAAAGTGAGGACCTAGAAGTTCTAGCTTATTAATTTTACTCCCGATTCCAATAAAATTAGGATGATTTCCTTACCATATTGGGCTATGCGTTGGGCTGCTAACAACGAGGCCAGCAGTTCAAATCCACCAGCTGCTTTGTTGGAGAAAGATGAGGCTTTCTGCTCCCATAAAGAATTACAGTTTCACAACAAGGAAGTTGTGAGCTAAGTCCAACTACATT
>NW_006408637.1:1432089-1434382 GCF_000296735.1 Chrysochloris asiatica | reverse complement strand
ACTGCTATCAGGACTGATGGTGAGTGTTGGAAAAGTAAAGGTTGACTTTGCAGTCCAGGAGTGGAGGTCCCTGAAACCATCAAGGGAGAAAAGCAAAGTGTGGGACCCTATCCAGAGAAGCAGTGATGCTAGGGATGGAGGCAGAGATGATGACGTGGAAAGAAGGAGTGGCTGGGGACTCTAGACTCAGGGAGGGAGAGGGGCTATGTGCTGACAGCCAGGGTGGAGGCTGGCATGCAGGGTGTACCTTTTGATTGTTTGCACGAGGGGATTGTAATCATTGCACGGAGGGGATTGTAATCATTGCAATGAAACAAAATACAATAGGATGAATGTAAAGATAATGTTCTCCCATGTAAACTATCACATAATTCACAATAAAACATTAAAAAAAAATGACTTACAGTTTCAGAAAATGCTACACAGGGTCACAATGGATTGGAACTGTTGGAGTGAACAGGAAAAGGTAGAAACATTCACTGCTCTCCCGCCCAGGAGACAAGCTAAAATGTTAATCAGGTTACTGAGTGGGACCAATCCTCTCTGCCCAGGAGTCTAACTAGAATGTTAATCAGGTTACTGAGTGAAACCAATCCTCTGGTTTCCCTCCTGTCTTCAAACAGGTCCACAACCTAACCCCGCCCCAATTCTGACCCCATATAAGTCTGCACTGCCCTGTATTCGGTGCTCAGAATCTGGAAAACTTAGCTCCTCTGAGCCAGCCAGCTTAATAAAATCTGAAACTCTGCTTCACCTCTCCAAGTGGCCTCGGTTTCTTCAATGACAGATCAAGAGCGGCAGTGACACTCTCAAATCTAGAACTGCTGTAACAGCAGTTATTGTTGAAATATTGAAAGTCTAAGAAAGTTCTGTATATAAGTAATTAAAGATATGGAGTCCTGGTGTGGCTCTGTGGGTTACTCTGAGAAATTCTCAAGATGGTCAAGCTTCAGGAAAAAAAGAGCCCATGGCCACTCATAAATTGTTGATTCACATCCAGGGATATGTAAGTAGGATGAATTGGGGGACGGGGAATCTATTTTAGGACTAGGAACTTTTAATAAGAATCCAGTCATTAAAACCATCAGCACCATTAGGGCTAGACTGTGAAACTGGGGGTGGTGAGGAGTGGGAATAAAATCCTTTGTGAGCTGGTCATGTGGAGTGTCTGCCCATGTCTACTGGGTTGGGTGCCCAGTTTTGCAAAATCAAATGAAGAAAACCTCACTCTTGCTAAAATGAGTAGATTGGGTTTCTTGAGAGTTTGTCGGTATCAAACAATCCTTCTCACAGTTAACACAGTTAAACACTACAAGGTTGGTTTCAAGCTCACCAGTGGTTCAAGCTTACCAGCCGTTCCTTGAAAATCCTACACAAGGTCCCTATAAGTTGGACCTGACTCCATGGAACTTAGCAGCAATAATGAGTATTCATATATTTACCAGAAAACTGAAAAACTCCTTGCCATTGAGTTGATTCTGACTCATAGCAACCTTATCCAGGGTTTCTGAGACTGTAAATCTTGATCGGAGCAGACAGCTCATCTTTTTCCCTCAGAATGGCTTTTGGGTTTGAACATGAGACCTTGTGACTAGCAGCCCATTACCTAACCCACAGTGCTACTTATTCATATATTTAGAGATAATGAAATTCTCTTTAAAAACCTCTCAGCAGAATGATGCAGATAGAGTCACTGCAAATTTTGATGCTGTGAGGAAGGAAATGGAACTTTCCCTGGTGTAAAGCATTCCAATGAATTAGACTTCTGAACTTTTAATTAGCTTTTTAAATTGTTTGAGGACTCATGAGTTCCTACAGCTTGGCATCAAATTGTTGTTGTTGTTAGGTGCCATCGAGTTGGTACTGACTCATAGCGACCCTATGCACAGCAGAACGAAACACTGCCTGGTCCTGGTCCAACCTCAGAATTGTTGCCACACTTGATCCTACTGATGATCCCACTTTGCCAACCCATCTTGTTTGGGGGTCTTCCTCTTTTTCTCTGACCCTCCACCTCACCAAATATGATATCCTTCTTGACCGACTGATCCTTCTTGACAATGTGTCTGAAGTATGAGGGATAAAGTTTGGCCATCCTGTCCTCTAAGGAGCACTCTGGCTGCACTTCTTCCAACCCAGATCTAGCACACATTTGGCAGCCCATGGCACTTTCAATATTCTCCTCTAACACCATAACTCAAAAGCATCAATTCTTCTATGATCTTCCTTATTCACTGTCCAGCTTTCACATGCATATGAGGTTATTGAAAATACCATGGCTTGGGTCAGGCAC
>NW_006408637.1:1428551-1431364 GCF_000296735.1 Chrysochloris asiatica | reverse complement strand
TATTACCTTTAGTAAAACTTTACTTGCATGGGTTACCAAAGATAATTGTTCGATAATTTCCGCATTCCATTGGGTCACCTCTCTTTGGAATTGACACAAATACTGATCTCTTCCAATCAGTCAGTCAGATAGTTGTCTTCCAAATTTCTCGGCAGAGATGAGTGAGTGCCTCCTGTGCCGCCTCACTTTTTTGAAAGATTTCAATTTTTATTCCATCAATTAAATTACCTCACTCAAATAAGAACAAAAATAGACGGAAGAGAGAATTCTCTCAGCTGGCAAACTGATATTACTTTGTAAACAGTGAGGAGCCCTGGTGGATCTGTAAGCTAGACACCTGACTGCTAATCACAAGGTTAACCATTCAAAGCCACCATGTACTTCTTGGGAGAAAGAGCTTTTTGTTCCTACAAAGATTTATAACCTCAGAAACCCTATATAGTGTAGCTAGGAGTAAGAAACAACTCAATGACAATGGTTTTTTTTGGGTTTTGCTTTTAAAAATTTGTAAATGCAGGAAACATCATGGAACTGTGAGTCACATAAGCAATTGTTTAATGAGGACAAACTGACAGATCAGGTAGGACATGCAAACATGACTTTGGGGGATTGGGTTCTTTTGAGAATGATAACAAAGGCAATGAAGAAGTCCCACTTTGATAAAATCATATGGCACTGTAATGTTTACAGGAAAACTGCCCTCCTGCATTAGGAGCAATGTGGTTTCTAGGAAGGCATGATCATGCTCAGGAGAAACGGACTCTAATACAATTAGCAACTGTCTTGTCAAATAGTACCATACCCCATTGCAAGAAGACTTCTGTGGTTCCTGAAGGAATATTAAGTCCAATCAATTGAAAATGTTTAATCAGAGATCTGGAAATCAATGTTAATAAAAACTTCTCATGGTATTAGATTTGCTACTGTTGCCATCAGAAGCAGGTGTATGGGGATAGATGGACCTGCCCAAAATTACGCGTGAGCTCTGGTAGAGTCCTGGTTAGGAGTTGGGCAGCTAACCTCAAGGTCAGCACTTCCAAACTGCCAGCCATTCCATGTGAGAAAGCTGAGACTTTCTGCTCCCGTAAAAATTTACAACCTTGGAACCCTATGCAGGGTCACTATGGGTCAGAACCATCTCCACGGCACACCACCACTGCCACGATTATGCAATTAATTTTTTTAAAGAGCCTCTGACCAGATGTTATGTTATCCACGGACACCAAAGATAGAAGACTCGCAGAAGGATTACATTTAAACTGATTCAGGAAATATTTAAATGAGATGTGATAATAAGACAGAGTCCTTCTGTGATACTGCAGGAAGCATAATGCACTGGACTGCAAGGTTGGTTTGAGTTGCAAGGTTGGGGATTCAAACTCATCAGCTACTCCTCGGAAACCCTATATATAGGGTTGCTGTGAGTTGGAACTGACTTGACGGCACTTAGTGACAACAATAGTCCTGAGAAAGTATTTCTATGGGAATATCTATTTTTCGCCCTGTTATATTTCAAATTAGAGTCTCCATCCATCTTGGTTGGATGCCCTCAGACCACATAGCCAAATCCACTCATAGTGACCTGCAAGAAAGGGTAAATCTGCCCTCATAGGGTTTCCAAGGTTGTAGAGTTTACGAAAGCAGGGTACAAATCTTTCTCCCAGGGAGTCATTGTTGAGGTCAAACCATGGACCTTTTGGTTAGCAGTGGAGAGCTTAGCCACAGTGTCACCAGTACTGCCTTCAGTGCACATCCCGAATGTAATATCAGGGGTCTTTGATGTGACCACCCTTCCTATGGAAACCACTGGCCACTCTTGTACTTCTATCATTGCAACCAAATATTTTCCTGCCTTGCAGCAAGGTTTAGATATGGGATGAAGATGTAATTCTAGACGGAATCTCAACAAGTATCAAAAATTATTCTGAACTTCCCTTTTTCCCTCAAAAGTCGCACCATCATGTGATTTACTCTAGCTCGAAACAGCAAAGAATGCACACTTAAGAGAAATTAAGTTGGTGCTTAATTTGTTGTTGATGTTGTCAGGTGCTTAATTATGGGATACTAAATATCTTAACAGGACTTTGTTAATCTCTTAGAAAACAACTACAAGATAACTTAGAAATAGCTCCAGAGCATTTTAATTAACATTCTACTCGACATACTAGTGAGGAATTGGAGAGAGGTTAAGTTCCACTTATCAGAACACAGGAGGGTAACCTCATGAAAATGTCACTTAGTGCACCTGCCTCACTTAGGTTGTAGATGAGGAGGAGTTGGGGCTTTTGAGGAGTTCATTCCAGTTCAAAGTCCTCTGGGGAATTTTGCATTTCCATCCCAGATGTATTAAATCAAAATTTACATTTTAATAAGACCCCCAGGTGTTTCTTATACAGACATGTTAAAACGTAGATTCTGATTTAGTATATCTGGAGTTGTTGGTGTAGTGAAGTGCCCCATACTGACCCTGTACAGGGTTTCTGAGGAGTAAGTGGTGAGCTTGAACCATCGACTATGTGTTTCAAACTAACTTCACAGTCCAACACATTAAGCCACAAAAATTCTCAGAGCGGAGTAAACCAGAATGGATTGGTTCAAACTGCTGATTGCTTTGAAGCACCGTGGAGTTAATTCTGACTCATATTGTTGTTGTTAAATGCCTTCGAGTCAGTTCTGAGCAGCTAGTGAGCTTGAACAGCTGACCCTGAAGTTCAAACTGATCTTGCAGTCTGGCACAGCCACACCAAGACTCATATAGGTTTGAACCATTGACCTTATGGTTAGCAGACTTATGCTTATCCTACAACACCACT
>NW_006408637.1:1424742-1428101 GCF_000296735.1 Chrysochloris asiatica | reverse complement strand
GCTACCTGAGCTCCTGAAACTTTGATTAGAGTATACATAAACAATGAGTCTTTAAGGGGAAAGCCACAGCAAGGATTAATGGCTTAGCAATGAACTTGAGAAGCACAGAGCAGGTGCACCCTTTGCTAAACCAAAGCACAATGTACCTGCTGGATGACTGTCATGGAAAATAAATATTTGGTATCAAAGTTGAAACCAAATAAACAAATTTGTTGTTAACAGTATTCTGAAGGCTTAAGTGTAAAAACATTTCGTGATATTGTTTTTCTTTTTATATATATGTTTTTATTGTGAGGTTTATATGGAAGAATATCAGTTTTACATTCATCCTATCGTATTTCGTTTCATTGCAATAATTACAATCCCCTCATGCATCATCAAATAACCAAAGGGTACACCCCACAGGCCAGTCCCCGGCCATCAGCACACAGCCCCTCTCCCTCCCTGAGTTCAGTGTCCCCAGGCGCTCCATCTGTCCACGTCATTGTCTCTGTCTCCATCCCTGGCATCTCTGCCTCTCTGGGTTGGGTCCCACTCTCCGCTCTTCTCACTTGATGGTCCCAGGGACCTCCGCTCCTGGGCTGCAAAATCAATCTCTCCCCTCCTTTTGTCAAAAAAATCTACCTCTGTATTTCCTACCCTCACAGTCAGTCCTGATGGCAATTATTCACTATTGTACCACAAGAGTCTATCCCCATTTCCTTTCGCCAGCCCAGTCCCAACAGATTTCGCGATATTGTTTGTAAGGTGCAAATAATGAACACAAATAACTGTCCACAAGTCAATCAGTTCAATGAGATCACTATGCTACTATACATATTGTGTGAGTCTCCCAGACCAGGTGTTCTCAACTTGTGGACCCTGAACCAGGAGTATCAGCATCACCTGGCAACTTATTAGAAAGCAAATTCTGACAACTGATACATCAGAAACTCTGGGGGTATGTCCAATAAGCCTTTCAGGTGATTCTGATGCAAGCTGAAGTTTCAGAACCCCCTCTCTTAGATAATTATCACATGTCTTTCATATTTTCAACATCAACTTAAACTCTTATAGTGGGCATCTTGTTGCTAAGTGCTATTGAGTCAGTTCCGATTCATAGAGACCCTGTATAGGGTTTCCGAGGAGTAGCTGGTGGGTTTGAACCTCAGAACTTGTGGTTAACAATCCAGTGCTTGTCCTACAATGCCACAAGAGGACTCCAGGTATCTTGATAGGTATTTTCAATTATTTAATTCATTTTCAATGTCTTTGCACAAACACTGTCTGTTACATTCTCTCCAATGACTAAAAATTATCTGAAGGTATTGCTTGCCTTCTTCACAACTCCAATTTTTACCAATCTGATTCTAAACAGATTGTAAGCTCACTGGCAAGCAGAAGGAACCAAGAACAATGGCATAATTTATATCTTCTAGCAACGTTGTGGCACTGTAGGATACGCACTACATTGTTAATGACAAGGTTGGCAGTTCAAATCTACCAGCGGTTCTTGGAAAACCTATATAGGGTAACTATGAGCCAGAATTGACTTGATTGCACTCAACAACAGCAGCAGCAGCCATAAAACAAAGGAGGTCTGGTGGTGCTGTGGGTTTGACACTGAGTTGCTAACTGCAAGGTTAGTGATTCAACCCTTGCAGCCACTCCACCTGCGAAACATGTGACTGTCTTTGCCTCTCTGAAATTTTACAGTCTCACAAACCCTACACAGGGTCATTATGAGTTGGAATCTACTCAAGGGCAATGGTTCTTTCTGTTTGTTGCTTTTCATCCATAACACAGACGCACTGTTGGTGCCTGGTCAATTGCTTGGCTGCTAAATGAAACATCATCAGTTTGAACCAAGGAGGGAGACAGATGTGACAATCTGCTTTCAAAAATCTTGGAAACTTTATGGGGCAATTCTGCTTTGTCTAAATAGGTTACCTATGAATTGGAATTAGGGTTTCCAAGCAGTTAGTTGCGGCATGACACCCTGAGAATTTGCAATTTCCACCCAGCCCTGTTGTGGCATTGCAGGTGAATGCGTTGGACTGCAAGGTTGGTTTGAATGCAGGGTTGGTGGTTCAAGGTCACCAGATACTCCTCAGAAACCCTGTACAGGGTCACTATGAGTCAGAACTGACTAGACCTCGATGGAACTTAACAACATCATATTGAATCAGTATTTTAACACGATCTCGAGGTGGTTCTTATGTAGTTTTAAGTGCCCTTGAGTGTGGGTTTAATGAGGATTAATGTAGGTTTAATGAGGATTAAATAAAGCACTTGGAATGCCTGAAGATCAAAACATAAAAACGGGGAGCTATGTATACAAGAAGGAGCTCTGGTAGAGTAGTGGTTACCAGTCGGCCTGCTCACCTCAAGGTCAGCAGTTCGCAACTACCAGCTGCTCCGTGGAAAAAAGATGAGGCTTTCTGCTCCTGTAAAGATTTATAGCTTTGGAAACCCTATACAGGGTTGCTATGAGTCAGAACTGTCTCCACGGCACACAATCACCATGTAACAAAAGATTTGATGCACAGAACGTTAATGACCAAACCAGGTAAGTTGTGGGGTGACATCCAGTGTTAGGGGACAACTACTGGGGTTGTGGAAAAGTGGTGTTGGGGAAAGATCAGTAAAACCATTAAAAAAATAATAATAAACTCAAAAACCTTCCAAATACAAAGAATAGAGGGGCAGAGTATGGACAAATGATAGCATCTGTCTCCTTTTCAGGAGGCAAGATAGAAACAAGATAAAAGGGAAAAAGATCTCCGTGTGTGTATGTGTGTGCGCGTGCGCGTGTGTGCGTGCATTTCCACCCAGCTGGGCTGGTGAGTCCTCTCTCCCTATTCAGCTACCCAGCAGGGGTTGTTAACCGACAGCTCCACATTAACCAGTTTTCAGCGCAGGTACAAAAGCAGTTATGTCAAGTATCCCAGATGCCTCTGAAACGGAACCCATCTTGAAACCCTAACTCCACCATGGACACCAGATGCGCGTGCAGCATAGGGAAAAGGAGAGACAGAAATGACACAGGAGAGCAGAACCACAAGAATAGGAAAGCCCACCTCCTTTTTGAAATGGGAACAATCACCTTTGTAAAAGCAAACCTCTCCCTACAAATACATACCAAGAGAATGTGCTAATTATCTAGCAATATCACTAATATTACATGCAAGGAAAATTTTGCTGAAAGTATTTTAAAAACAGTTGCAGCAATACATTGCCAGGGAGCTGCCAGATATTCAAGCTAGATTCAGAAGAGGACTCTGAGTGAGGGGTATCATTACGGATGTCAGATGAATCTTGGTTGAAAGCAGAGAATACCAGGAAGAGATTTACTTATGGTTTATTGTCTATGCAAAGGT
>NW_006408637.1:1414528-1416822 GCF_000296735.1 Chrysochloris asiatica | reverse complement strand
AGGTTGACCCAGGATCAGGCAGTGTTTCGTTCTGCTGTGCATAAGGTTGCTATGGGTTGGTACCTACTCGAAGGCACCTAACAACAACAACAACAACAGATAAAGACCCTAGCACACGCCCCTGGTGAGGAACCTTAACTGTCCATCTTGCTGCTACTCTATGCAGTACTGCTTCCCTGGTCAGTAACTTTCCCTTTACATCAATGAATATCAAAGGCTGAACTGTCTCAGTGCCTATCAAATGCTCACACAGAGACCGCAGATGGCCATGAGAATCCAAATATGTTCAGCAAGTCACTATCATTTGCCACTGCATGGAGGTTCTGATAATCTTCTGTTGCTGTTGCCCCAGCATCTAGCCCTGGTGATGCCCATTGTTTCCCTTCTCTAGGATTGGCAAAAGGTTCCTGTTGTTTTGGCTTCTTAGTCCCATAGGGACTAGGGCTAGAGGTAGGTTTATAAGTGTCCCCATGGTTTCATCCCAACAGCTCCCAAATGCCTACTTTTTTCCATCCCAGGGAAAGTCCCATCACTCAGGGACTCCTATTTTATGTCAATGGATAATTGTAGCTCCCACATTGGATTACACAAGTCTCTATGAGTTGGAACCGACTTTACAGCACATAACAACAACAACTTGTCCCAAGAGGGCCTTCTGAGGCAAATATTATAGTATTGTAAACTGGGGGAGTAGACCTGTGGGACTTTGAATTTACTTGGTATGACTTCTATTCAATGTCTCCTTAATTTCCACTAAGTGATTGGGTGAAACAACGCAATTAAGGTGTACAAGACTCTAAGCCTGGGATTGGTTAGTTTTGCCATCCAGCTAGGTTTAAATGGAACCTTCTCAGAAGCAGGAGTAGGTGATTGCAGGACCATCATGAAGGAAGAACATGAGTGGAGCATGAGATCCCTACCTAGAAAAGCAGTGAAAATAGAGGTAGTGGTGTGGAAAGAGAGAGCAGCTGTGGATTCTAGGCCCCTGGACTGAGTAAAGCTGAATGCCTACAGGCAGGGGACTGGCTTGCAATATATACCCCTTGCCCATTCACAGACAGAGCTTTGTAACATTTGGCCAAGCAGAACGGAGGCCAAGGGGTCACATTGCTGAGAAGCTGAAACAAGAGTGAGGCATATCTACAGTACAGCAGACAAGAGGCATTCCTGACTGGAAAACTGTTGCAGCCAGTATTAGCTTTGATCCTGAATTATAACCCGTTCACTTCCTTGAGAAACTCCATAATTGTGAGCATTGCTAAGAGTTCTGTGTGGCTATGTAGATTGTTGATGGATTGTGCAATGAATTATCGGTCCCAGATGTGAAGCAGAGAATGCTACGGAAGGTATGACTGGTGTCAGAATAGGGTAGCGAAAGTTGTAGGGTTGAGGCATGTCTGACCTCCATGTCTTAAGAATCAGCCTTGGGTTGATTTTGAGTTTGATTTCTCTTTCCCCCAATTTGTGAAGTCAGAGGAAGTCAGACATGGCTCCCATATGGTTTTTGCAGGCCTCAACCCAGGGCTGTCTTGAGTGCCTGCCCGTCTACTGCATGTGTTTTACTCGGTGGACAAGATTTGCCTCTGTTAGTACTTCTTATCTCTCTGTCCTTCCATGCTTAGCATCTGTGGTAATGTTTTGGATAGTTGGGCCACAATGATTGCAGACAAGAAGAATCAATCAGATGGTTGGGCGTGTGTAGAGCTCCCCACCTCCTCTCATCGACATGCCATGGAGAATTGTACCTGCTAACACTAGTGTTTGGGCCTGCTTCACAAAGTGGAAGAGACAGTCCAGAAAGTCTGTGAGTCATTTCCCAATGTTTCCAATGAATTGTTCTATACAACTCCAATCATGGAATTCTACCCACTCCCATGTATTCTGTATGGTCCAGGAGCAATCTAATGCCGCACACAGTCAGGGTTATGATGTGTTGGATGGTTTGGGGTAGCTGTCGGTGGTATATTGTTGTTGTTGTTAAGTGACATTGAGTCAGTTCTGACTCATAGCAAGCCTGTATAGGGTTTCTGAGGAGTGCTTGGTGAGTTTGAACCGCCAACCCTGTAGTTCAAACTGACCTATGGTCAAGTGCTTATCCTACAGCATCACACTAGGATGCTGTTAGCAGTATACAGCCACTTAAACTATGAGGTCTCATGGTGCGTAGAGATAGACCCTACAAATCAGTCACAAACAATATGGGCTGGCTTCCATGGTGAGCATGCTGCTCTGCAGGAGAAAGATGAGGTGTTCTGCTCCCGTAAAGATTTACAGCCTCGGAAATCGCTATGAGT
>NW_006408637.1:1402450-1414428 GCF_000296735.1 Chrysochloris asiatica | reverse complement strand
TGTGCTCATGTGAAACCTGTACATAGGACAAGAAGCAGCTGTTCAGACAAACCAAGGGGATACTGCATGGGTTAAATTAGGAAAGGCATGTGTCAGGGTTGCATCCTTTCACCAAACTTATTCAATTAGTATGAAACATATGAAGAAGAACACAGTATCAGGATTGAGGGAAGGCTTATTAACAGTCTGCGATCTGTAGATGACACATCTTACCTGTTAAAGCGAGGAGGAGAACGTGGGGCACTTGCTGATGATCAAGAAATACAGCCTTCAGTATCAATTACAAATCAATTTAAAGAACAAAAATCCTCACAACTAGACCAAGTGACAACATCATGATCATTTGAGAGAAGAATGAAGTTGTCAAAGATTCTCATTTTACTTTAATCCATAATCAACCCCCAAGAAAGCGCAGTCAGGAAATCAAAGGGGATATTGTATTGGGCAAAAGACCTCTTTAAAGTGTTAGAGAACAAAGATGTCACTTTGAGAACTAGCGGTGCCACTTTACCAATTCAAGTTATTTTCAATTGTCTCATGTGCATGTGAAAGCCAGATAATAAATAAGGTAGACGGGAGAATCCTGAATGATGGTATTTGGTGATGAATACAGAAAGTGCCAGAAGAACACGCAAATCTGCCTTAGAACTGAGGACGGTGAAACTTCATCTCATGTACTTTGAACATGTTACCAAGATATACCAGTCCCTGGAAAAGGACATCATATTTGGTAAAGTAGAGGACGACACAAAAAGAGCTGGATTGACACAGTGACTTCAACAAACAGATTCAAACAGAACAATTGTGAGTTCGTGTTTGTTCTGTTGTGTGTAGGGTCGTTATGAGTTGGAGCTGACGAGAGGGGCACCTAACAACAAAATGACATATGTGAGGTTAGTGGAGGAGCATTAGATGAGCAAACAGGTAATCTTATATGTTGTGATGATGAGTCGGAAGGAAAAGCATTTATTCTTTTGAATACTTTTGTAAATGCTTTCATTTGTACGAGGGTGAGTCAAAAATTATCCTCACTCCAGTCATATTAAAACGCCCGTCCATGTCCATGGCTGAACTTCATTAAGCATGCACATGAAATGACTCTGTCAAACAGACAAGTGACAGTGGATTATGTGGTGAATCATTTGCAAATCTTCTATGCTCCACCTATGAAAAAGTCCATGACAGACTTGGGTTTTGAAAAGTTTTTGTGAGATGGATACTGAAATCACTTGCGAAAGAGGATAAACAGAAGCCTTTAGACATCTGCAAACAAAATTTGGACTGCTACTTGCAGGAAGAGAAAAGTTTCTTAAAAAAAACTCATTACTGTTGATGAGATGTGGATTCATCCCTATGAGCCTGAGAGTAAATGGCAGAATATGGAATGGAAACATTCTCAATTGCCGCCGACCAAGAAAAAGTTCAAAAGTCAACCATCAGCTGCAAAATTGATGCTTACAGTTTTCTGGGATCCTTAAGGTCCAGTATTGGAATGCTATCAGGAAAAACATTGAGCAATCAACAGTGCTTGTTACAGTGAGATGCTCACTGAGGAGATGAAGCCTAAAGTTTAGATTGAATGCAGAGGACTGCTACCCAAGGGCTTTGTGATCTTACATGACAATGTATGTCCACTTACCTATGCCCACACTGTTGACACTCTTCAAAACCTTCCTTGTGAGGTGTTAAAGCATCCTCCCTATAGTCCTGATCTTGCTCCACTGGACTTTCACCTGTTTGGTGCCCTGAAAGCAGCCCTTTGAGGATGAAGAGTCACTTCTGATGAAGAAGTGGAGACACTAATGCATGCGTGGCCCACAGCTCAGCCTAAAAGAGTTCTAATAAGGGATTAAGAAATCTTGCTGACAGATGGACAAAGTGTACCAAAAAGCAAGGAGATGATGTCAAAAAAGGATGTATTTGTCTTTTCTAAAAGTTGATTACAATAAAGAATCCAGAGTGTGGTTATTTATTTACAATTCCTTATATATTTCAAAAGAACTTAGACTAGACTGGTGGAAACAAGCATAGACGTTTCCTGAAACACAAAGAAAATATTCCATGTAGAGGGAAATCCTTGAGCATGCAATAATCTTGAAGAGAGTCTTTTCCATGCAGAAGGTAGCTGCTGAAATGTAGAGAGTCTAGGGACGTAAATCACAACTGTGTATAAATCTGAATTCACCATAGGTTTATTGAACACTTATTATGTGCTGTGCAGTCAGTGTGCCTTATATCTGAGACTGCAATGATCAGTGCTTTCCACCAGCTCTGCCCCAAGATGAAAACGCCGGGCCACATGGCCTTGTAGTGTTAACTGTGTATATTATAAAGACATGTACATTTCAGGTTATAATGACATAAATTAAATTTTTTTCCCATTCAAATTTGCCTTATTGCTTTCATGCTAGTTAGCAAGTGAGTCATTCTCAAGTTTTTCCTAATAAGTGATGTCGCATTGTCCTACTGAGGTGATGTACATGTTGTTATGCTGCGGGAAACTATACAACCAATATTTTCAATAGCAGCTTGGTCTGGAAGTGGAGCTTCTAGACTAAGACAGACATGATTGAAAGGTCTCAGAGCAACTTCTGAAAATTACAAAAATTACAAAATTTAAACCATATCTATCACTGTAGGACTAGAGAGCAAACACTCCAAAATGGTCACCCTGACTCTGCAGATTGCCCTCCAAGGAATGTAAATGATACATTTCTCTTCTCCCTGAATATACCCTAGGGATGGACCTGCTGGGAGTATTGGCACTTATGACCACCACAGGAGAATTTCCATATGGTAAAATCTGTTATTTGGTGATGGGCATAGTGGACACCAGTCCACTTACTCCCACCTCATTGTGTGATTGATAGCAAGCAATAATGCCTATCTGGAGGCAGAAAGAGTTTAATGCCACTGTACCCAAACTTGCCCAGATGGTTATAATCAGACCCACCCACAGTCCCTTGAATAGTCCAGTATGGCTGGTGAGGAAGCCAACTGAACCATGGCATATGGCAGTAGACCGCTGTGCACTTAACATGATGGTGCCCCCTCTTCACACAGTCTTAGCCAACATTGCTTCTCTCCTTAATAGACTGGGAGCATTTGGGTACCTCTCACTTTGTGCTTGACCTATCTAATGCCTTCTTTAGCATTTCCATCACTCCTGACAGCCAAGAACAATTTGCCTTTGAAGGACATGGGGAACACTGGATTTTCATCCTTCTCACACAGTGATAGTGCCACAGTCCCGCAGTATGCCATGGGCTGGTTGCCTGGGACCTAGAAGGGTGGTACACATCCCCCAAGATCCACTTGTTCCATTATATCGATGATGTCATGCTAACTTGTGATTCTCTTCCCTTGCTTCAACTAGTAGTGTACACAACTAGAGTTGTGATGATCTGCATCCCAGAGGATAGAAACTATTCTCTGGGTACCAAACTGCAGGGCCCTGGATTATCACTCAAATTCTTCATGTTGTGTGGTCGGTGACAAAGGTGGCTCTGAAGCCCTAACTGACTAAGAGTATACCCCTACCCTACCAAAACGAAAGCGTTGCAAACGTTCTTTGGAATGTGGGGATACTGGAGACACAGATTTGATCCCCCCTGTACCATCCAATAAAGAAAAGGTGCGCTTGGGATTGGACTCATGAGGTGGAGCCATCTTTAATGAGACCAAAATAGAAGTCCAGCAGGTACAGGTTCTTGGAGCCATAACTGTAAGTCAGGAATGGGAATTGGATGTTGCCAGCTGTCCCGAAGGATACGGTTGGAGTCTGTGGCAACGGCAACAGGGTCAACGAATTCTGTTAGGATTTTGGTTCCAGCTATAGAGAGGTGGGGAAACCTGATACAGCCCTCTATAAAAGCAACTGTGTGCAGTATAAAACAGTTTACATAGAAGACATCACAAAAGAGGCCCCTGTAACAGTGTGAATGCACTACTCCACACAGGGATGGTCAAGGATTTCATCAAAATGCAGTCAGGGGTGGCTCAGTCTAGCACACTGGCCAAATGGCATGTATATTTGGAACAGAGACGTAGCTTCTGAACCAGCGCCCTGAGTGCTGAATTACACCAGATTATGGGTTGCTTACCTATCACTAATGAGAAGCACCAGCTGCTCATGACAGAAGTGCCCCATGGGAGAATCACATACTTGAGGGGGCAGGGCCTATTCCTGATGAAGTCTGGTATGCCACCAGTTCAGCCCATGGCAAGCTGTTCCACCCCCACCTCTGGCGGACAACTGTGGCCATGCAAGTCACTAAGGAAGGGATGTGGATTGATGAGGGCACCGGGCAGGCTAGTCAGTGAGCTGAGTTGAGAGCTGCTTGGATGGTACTGATGCACACACAGAGCCCCATCATACTAGGCACGGATAGCTAGGTGGTATGCAAGGGAATAACGCTATGGCTAACAGAGTGGAAAGAGCAAGATTGGCTAGTAAACCAATAAGTTCTCTGGGGGAATGGAGCTTGTCTAAGAAATGGACAATGCAGTGTTCCATGTTATCAACCCATCACCCCCTCATCCCATTGGAAAATCCTCAAGCAGAATAGCTGGCCTGCTGTGTGCCATACAGCAAGGACTGGCAGACCAAGTGGCAGAATGGCTACGTAGGAAGGTTCGGCACAAAGGGCAACATATTCTATTGGCCATTGCCAGAGATTGGTTCTTCTCCTTCTGATGAAACAAATTGTGAAAGCTTGCCCAAAGTGCCATAGCTGCTCATTGGAATGGCATAAACCCATTCCCGACCAGACTGGCAGAATATACCCTGGGCAGACATGCCAGCCAAACGATGGCAAGTGGACTACAAAACACCCCTTCCCATGTCAGAAAACTGATCATTTGCTCTGACATGTGCTCCCTGTTACAGGACTCCTGCAAGCGCGCCCTTGCCCGGGGACTACTCAGGCCTCCACCTGACAAAGTCTCTCCCAACCCTGTGCTGCCCATGGCACCCCCACTGACATCGACAGCAACCAGGGGCAGATGGCTTGAGCACTGAGTGGCATTTTCATATTGCATACAATACCACTGCCACTGGGCTGGTCGAGTGGATAATGGGATCCTGAAGGAAACCCTGCAGAGGGAGATACACTCATTACAATACTGGACCGGGCACCTTTCCGTGTTTCACTACCCTTAACTGCCCTGAAGCATGAGGCTTATTTATCCCATGATATATAAAGACCTTTCCACCACTCGTATGTCCGTTTATCGCTTGTGAGTTGCTGTGATTCTGGAAGCTAAGCCACCAGTATTTTAAATACCATCAGGGTCACCCATGGTGGACAGGCTTCAGATGAACTTCCAGACAAAGACAGACTAGAAAGAAAGAGTGACAAATTACTTCTGAATCTTTAATAACTGAAAACCTTATGAACAGCAGAGAAACACTGTCAGATAAAGTGCCGGAAAATGAATCCCTCGGGTTGGAAGTCACTCAAACTGCGACTGGGGAAGAGCTGTCTCCTCAAAGTAGAGTTGACCGTGATGACACAAATGAAGTAAAGCTCGTGGGAGAAAAGCCCACGGGACCTTCATTTGCGGATTGGGCACAACTCAAAATGAAGAGAAACAGCTGTAAACATCCATTGAAAATCAGAACATGGAATTTACAATGTATGAATCTGGGGAAATTGGAAGTTGTCAAAAATGAAATGGAATGCATAAATATTGATATTTTAGGCATTAGGGAGCTGAAATGGACTGGTATTGACCATTTTTAATCTGATGACCACATGGGTTACTATGCCAGGAATGACAATTTGAAGAGGAATGATGTAGTATTCATTGTCAAAAAGAATATATCCAGATCAGTCATGAGGTACAATGCTGTCTGTGATAGAATAATATCCATGTGCCTACAGGAAGCCCAGTTAATACCACTATGATTCAAATTTACGCACCAACCAGTAAAGCCAGTGAGGATGAAATAGAAGAATTCTACCAACTCCTTCAATCTGAAATCGATCAAACATACAATCAAGATGTATTAATCATTACTGATGATTGGAATGCAAAGGTTGGGAGGAAAAAAGGAAGGATCAGTAGTTGGAAAATATGGCCTTGGTGATAGAAATAATGCTGGAGAACTCATGATAGAATGCTGCAAAACCAATTATTTGTTAATTTCAAGTGCCTTCTTTAGACAGCATAAGACACAACTATACACATGGACCTCACCAGATGGAACACATAAAAATCAAATTGACTACATCTGTGGAAAGAGACGATGTAAAAGCTCCATATCATCAGGGAAAGCAAGTCCAGGGGCAGACTGTGGAACAGACCATCAATTGTTGTTGTTGTTGTTATGAGCCGTGGAGTAGGTTCCGACTCATAGTATAAAGTTTCTGAGGCGGTAAATCTTTATGGGAGCAGAAAGCCCCATCTTTCTCCTGCAGAACAGTTGGTAGTTTTGAACTGCTGACCATGAGATTAGAAGCCCAACTCGTAAGCACTACGCTACCAGAGCTCCTTAGACCATCAATTACTAATATGCAAATTCAAACTGAAGCAGAAGAAAATGAGAACAAGTCCACGAGAGCCAAAATATGACCTTGAATATATCCCTCCTGAATTTAGAGATCATCTGAAGAAAAGATTTGTACATTATACACTAAAGACCGAAGACCAGAAGAATTGTGGGATGACATCAACAATATCATACATGAAGAAAGCAAAAAGTCATCGAGAAGACAAGAAAGAAGGAAAAGGTCAAAATGGATGTCAGAAGAGACACTGAAACTTGCTCTCCAGCATAGAGAAGCTAAAGCAAATGGAAGAAATGAGGAGGTCCAAGAGCTGAACAGAAAATTTCAAAGATCAGCTAGAGAAGATAAAGACACAGTGATAGCGCCACAGTCCCGCAGTATGCCATGGGCTGGTTGCCTGGGACGTAGAAGGGTGGTACACATGGTCCAGAAGCAATCTAATGCCGCACATACTCAGGGTTATGATGTGTTGGATGGTTTGGGGTAGCTGTCGGTGGTATATTGTTGTTGTTGTTAAATGACATTGAGTCAGTTCCGACTCATAGCAAGCCCGTATAGGGTTTCTGAGGAGTGCTTGGTGAGTTTGAACCGCCAACCCTGTAGTTCAAACTGACCTATGGTCAAGTGCTTATCCTACAGCATCACACTAGGATGCTGTTAGCAGTATACAGCCACTTAAACTATGAGGTCTCATGGTGCGTAGAGATAGACCCTACAAATCAGTCACAAACAATATGGGCTGGCTTCCATGGTGAGCATGCTGCTCTGCAGGAGAAAGATGAGGTGTTCTGCTCCCGTAAAGATTTACAGCCTCGGAAATCGCTATGAGTCGGAACCGACTACATGGCACATAACAACAACAACAACAACCATCAGGCCAAATGCACCTTCTGGTGGTTTTACCCCCTGGTGTCCTGGCCCCTGATGCTGCACCCATCAATACTGAGTGGCAAGTAAAGGCTCTAGGAAAGCACAGAACTGCTGCTTTAAATCAAACCCACCAGGCTGTTGATTTGTTCTATTTTAGCTGATAACAAAGCAGCAAAATGGTGCTGCAAAAGCGAATGTCCATACTGGATATTGTATGTATTAGCACCATAACCCTTCCATTGCCCTGTATCAGATGTGCTATACTGTCCTATCAATTGTTGGGATCTTGTTTGTGCCTGGAGATAGTGCTTTGCTATAGTATCTATTGTTCTGTGGCCTATGGATATAATTCTCCCACGCCCAGGTCTGAGCAATCATGCGGAAGACTGTTGGTAAGATTTATGAGGGTCATTTAGGGCTGTTGGGTTGGAGTGTGTAGGGATAAAGCTCAAACACTCGAAAATGGCTATACTGGTATCAACTCAAACCATATCTCCTATTGCTCACATGGCTCTACCACCAGAAACAAAATGCAGTCAGTTTAGTCATTAGGTCTCAAATGAGGACCCTGCAAATGAGGAAGTTTCCAAATTAGCTAAGAGGACATTATGGTCCTAGAAGGAGAAGAGGACAAGGAGAATAGGATATGCTTAAACCCACCCAGATAGTTATCTTGGGAATTCAAAAGCTGCGACCCTAAAGGTAGACTGTTGGAGGAAGTTTATTGATTTATTGTTTCCTCCCCCCTCCACCCCAAGAATGCTATATTGATGTTAAAATAAATCAAGTGTACATCCAAATGTAACTTACCCTATGTAATGGACAGGACAGTCTTGAGAAATAATTCTCTCCGTCCTCCAGACTGCTGGCTTTCTGTTAATAAAGCTTGGATTGGATCTCTCCCCGTTTCTAGGATTGACTACAGTGACAGGCAGCAGCCCTCTTTCCAGCTTGGCAATACTATCCCTGCCCCCTGCTCCTGGTGTGCATACCACAGCTCTTTGCAGACAACCCCCACCCCCATTATGCATACCAAACACTTTAAGCATATGCTAGGAAGGGGCAGACAGCCCCCTTCTTCTGCTATGCATTCCGAAACTGTTCTTGATCTAAAAAGACCCTTGCTCATGCACCTGGTGCGGAATCTTGACTGTCCAGTTGGCCCAGTTGGCGGCCGCTGTCAGTAACTTTTCCGTTGCAAGAAAGACAAGTCTTTGGGAATGTCTCCTGCTCAGTTTTCAAATCTCTTGGCAACTACCCATGCAGAAGGGTTCTCTCTTCTGGGCTTAAAGCACAACAGAACATTGTCTGATATAAAGATGGGACCCTAGGTTGAAAAGCTCTCAGTGGCTTCAACAGTGGACTTGCACATAGTAATGACCATGAAGATGGCATGGGACACGGCATCGTTTTGTTAATTGTCTATCAGGTCATCTTGAGTCAGCAGTTCCACTGCAACTAACAAGGAGAAGTCACGTCAAGTCTTCTCGAGCTCAGTTTCCTCATCTGTCAAGTGGAGATGATACTAGCCCCTATTTCAGAAGCCGGTGATGGAATTCAATGAATTAACTGATGTTTTTCCGTGTCTGACATATAGTAAGAACTCAATGTGTTAAATGATTACCTCTTTATTCAAATCAAAACAAGACAGATCGAAAGTTAAAAGGAAGCTCTGTGACTAGCTCTCTGGATCAAGTAGTTTGTCCCCTATAGTCCCCATAAGCACAACGAGGCTACTAGAAATGTTGAGTTCTTTTCTAGCTGCAACTTTGTAGAACCATGCTTCTAAATTCCTCAGTGCTCCGTCCAATTTTGGACTTTGTCATTGGTCAAAGTCCTCTTTCACAATACAAGGAAATAACCATAAAAAGGCAGGGAGGGTCCCAAACAGGAGTTTCTTTGTATTCAAAAGAAGTTCAAAGACAAGGTTTTCTTTCACTAGTGAAACTTAAGTTCTAGCAGCTTATTTTAAATAGTTATTCAAAGGGCACAAGAAGCAGATGGTTGAGTGTGAGCTTTAAGCTCTCCTCCCCATTTTCTTTCATTTTCCCCTTCAAGCCCCCCTCTCCCCACCCCCTCCACTTCTGTTTGTCACGTGGCAGCTTTAGCAACCAGCATTAAATCCCAGTCCAGGAGTAGTTCTCTTACTTAGCACTGGCTTGCCATTATCATCACTACTTTACCCTCAGCTCCCTCACCTGAAAAATGGGATTGCTGCTCTGTTTCTTCTGACCACACAAGACTATAATACTAATTAACAGGCAACACATATGTCTTAAATGATCCATTATTTAAACAGATAAGAGGGAAGCATCAAAGAGTTCACGGAAAAATGACATTTCCCATAAACTTTCTGAAGCCCCCTTATATTATACTAAGTAGGTCGAATCCAGTGGTGGGGATAACCAGAATGGGGGAGATTTTTATGGAAACAGCCACCAGACAAACCAATAGGTGTGAGCCTTGTGTTGAGTTAGCGAGCACTTCCTTGAAGAGACTGAAGGATGCCAGGAGAAAGCGAGCCTTTCTCTTCTGCTTGCACTGAGGCCCCAGTGGTGCAAATTGAACTAGCTTGACTATTAACTGAAAGATTGCAGGCTCAAATCCACTCAGAAGCAAGATCTATTTCTGAGAAGTCAGCCACGGATCCAATGTGAAGTCCTATACGTTGGAATCCGTGGGATGACAACTGAGTTTTCTTTTCAGCTTCTGCTTACCTAGAGTTCTCTCTGGAGTGATAGGCCAGTGCTGTTGACATGCTCCTGGAACAACTAGTTCATGTGGGAGCCCCACTGTCCATTAGGTGACTCATGGCTGTCTTGCCTGGGAATCTTTCAGATTGACAGAATGAAACCTGACGGTTTTCTGGATGGTTTGGTAACCATAAGCAATATAAGTTTGTTTTCTGAGGTAGCTCATAAATATAAAAACAAAATTGATAAAACCTGGAAAGTGTGACCATAGTCTAAAGATGCAGGGAGGCTGTTCTGGCTGCAACATCCCAAACAATGGTTCTCTAGTGGGAACCCTTAGAACTGCTGATTCTTGGGCCCTGCCCCAGACCTGCATTATTTAAAGCTCAGGATGGGGCCAGGGATCTGTGCTATCAGAAGCCCTCAGAGGATTCGGATGCACACTAAGGTTTAGAGTTTCTGGGTTAGAGCCCCTCATAAAGGTTAGCATGCTACATAAAGTGGTGGTGGTGGTGGCGGTTATGTGCCATGGAGTCGGAGTCGGTTCTGACTCATAGCAATCCTGCACAGGGTTTCCGAGGTTGTAAATCTTTACGGAAGCAGAAAGCCTCATCTTTCTCCTTCAGAATGGCTGGTAGTTTTGAACTGCTGACCTTGAGGTTAGCAGCCCGGCTCACAGTCACTAAGCGCATAAAAAACGAAGACGACCTCCACCAGGATGGATTGCTACAGTGGCCGCAACAATGGGTACAGACCTAACAGTTGTGAGGCTAGTACAGGACTGGGCAGTGTTTCCTTCTGTTGTACACAGGGTTGATACGCATCAGAACCAACTCAATGGCAACTAAGAACAACAAATGACTTAGAAGACAGTCATCATAAAACATTTTCTGTAAAAAGAAAATTTCTGGGCTTCTTCCTCTTGGGAAGAGGCATGGAACAGTTAGTAAAGCACTGGGTTTTACTTTTTTTCACAAAACTCTGTGGCTTTAGGCAATTCAGCTCGTCTCTCTTAGCCTTATTGTCTTCATCTGTGAAATGGAAAGAAGTACTTTCTGTAGTGGTATTGGTTATGTGCCGTGGAGTCGGTTCCGACTCACAGCAACCCTGTACAGGGTTTCTGAAGTTGTAAATCTTTACGGGAGCAGAAAGCTTCATCTTTCTCCCATGGAACAGCTGGTAGTTTCGAACTGCTGACCTTGCGGTTTGCAACCCGATTCATAACCACTACGCTACCAGAGCTCCTTTAATATATGACAGGTGCCAAATAATGACAACTGATGTGATTATCCACCAACTATTTAGTTGAAATACATTTATTGAAATAGGAATATGGCTTTCATAAAGCCCCCAACTTCTATATGATGTTAAAGAGAATCGGCTAAGTGTTTCGGAATCTAAACCTTTTGATTAGATTCTGAGGAATGATTGCAATAAAACCTGTAACTGCAATCTAAATTACCTGAGAGTGTCTTTTATGGGTTAAAACTATAAGCAAAATGCTTAAATCTGTGTTCCTGGTGTTAGGCATGGGGAGAGAAAAGCATCAGAGGGATACTGAACATGAATATGCTTAATTTTCTGTTAGCCTCCCCTATTGGGACAATTTTCCGGACATTTTGCACTTACCCTCTCTATTGAAAATATTAACTATGACCCATGGTAGGTGGAAACAAAATGACACTTATGTGTTTCCCTGATAGATGTTCAATAACTAAATGCCTCCTCTTTAATGGTGGGCTTTGGGAAAACTATGGTTAACCTACAAGCTAAGATCATACAAGCCAGGGTCATGAAGTAAGTGCTGAATAAAAACACTCCCAGGAACTAACTGTTGGCATAGCCTTAATAGATATTGCAGATACATACATACATACATACATACATACATACATACATACAT
>NW_006408637.1:1398288-1401199 GCF_000296735.1 Chrysochloris asiatica | reverse complement strand
TTCAAGGTTGGCGGTTCCAACCCACCAGCCACTTCTTTAAAATTCTATACAGGATAGCTCTGGGTCAGAACCAATTGGATGGCACTTTAACAATAACAACAACAACAATAACAACATATATGCCATCATGGGGTGCGTGGTGACTGTAGGATAAGCACTAGACTGGGAATCACAAGGTTGGCCAATGGAGCCCACCAGTCACTCCAAGGGAGAAACATATTTTCTGTTACTGCAAAGATTTACAGTCTCAGAGACCCTATAGAGGGTCACTATGAGCTGGAACCAACTCGACCGTGCTTAACAACAACAATGTATGAACCAGACCTGAAATATACAATCATCTCAACAAAAACTCTCTTCTGGCTTCCTAGTTCATACTATCTCCATTTGCACTCTGATTGGCCCATGTTGAGCTGAGCAGGTCTGGAAGTTTTCTTCAAGAAAGTGTATTTAGGAGGCAGTGTGTGGTCGGTGTGTGGAGGTCAGAGTCATGTACGGTGCAGAGGATGATTTCTTCTGTTCACCATTTACATGGAGATATCCAGAGAGTTGAGAAGGCTAAGGCACAGCTGAAAATAAAGTCCTGCTCTGGTTCCTAAGGACTCTCCAGATGTCAGATAAGATGCTGCATAAACTTGGTTCTCTCCTGTTCCTCAGTTTCCCTAAGTTACCTCATATCAGTATCCACAGGTCTTATTTTCGGTAACTGATAACCACAGTTTCCTTGAGTAATGTTTTGTCGACAATAAACTCATACTGATATTTTACCATTTAGAAATCAGATCAGCATTAAAGGTCTGAACTCTTTATTTCTGTGCATTACTATGATTTAAGCATGAAAACCAAACCAAACCAAACAGAAAAACCCATTGCCATGAAAATTGATTCTGATGATGCATGGCAACTCTGTGTTGCAAAGCAGAACTGATCTCCATAGAATTGTTCTTTTGCTCTCCATAGGATTTTAAAGACTGTAATTTGATTATGGTATGGAGCCTTATGAGTCAGAACTGACTCAAAGGCACTTAATAATAACAACCACAACCCTTAAGGAAAGAGCCCCTGGATGGGGCAAAAGGTTAAGCCCTGGATTACTGACTGGGAGGGAGGTTGGTGGTTTGAACCCACCCAGAGGCACTTTATGAGTCAGAACCAATTGGGTGGCACTTTCAACAAGGACAAAGGCGCCTTGAAAGAAAAGCCTGATGATCTGCTTCCAAAAGTTCAGAGCACTGAAAACCCTGTGGAGCAGATTTCCCCCTCTGCAGCCCACCGTTACCAGGAGTTAGAACTGACTCCAATGCAATTGTTTCCATCTTCACAGTGGCAGACTGCTAGGCCATTCTTCTGCACTACTGCTGTAAAATGAAACTCATTATTTCCTATCGAATGAGGTCATTGTATTAAGATCAAAAGGCACAAACAGTCACTACTGGCTTTTATCAGTCATCTGGTTTTACCAGTATTCTGGTTTTGAATAATAAATAACCAAGATGGAGTTATTCAGCATGATAATAGATAGTTATGGAAACCAGAATTTTATGCACCTCAGTTTTAAGGCAATTAAGAAGCATTTAAATATTGGAGATACTATTTACTTTTCCTACAACATTGTATTATAAAATACCTCTCCGGGTAGCAATAAGAACTCTCATTTGTGGGTAGAAAGACTGCTTTGAATGTAAATCACTGCACTTTAATTCACTGATATTGTCTTGGAAGAACATTTGAGAAACTTGTGTGCCTTCCAGTGAATTCTGACTCTAGGGCAGAATGGAACTCTGGGCCATGGGTTTCCTAGGTTGTAATCTTTATGGGAACAGATCACCAGCCTCTTTCTCCCACACTGACATTTCTGCGTTTGTTGCTGTTTAGTGTTGTCGAGTGGGTTCCAACTCACAGCAACCCTGTACAGGGTTTCCAAGGAGTGCCTGTTGAGCTTGAACCACTGACCTTGTGGTTCAACACGACCTTGCAGGCCAGCGCATTAACCCACAGTGCCACACCAAATGCTTAACCAGTGTGCCACCAAGACTCCTTGGAAAACCTGTTGCTGTTGTTAAATGCTGATATAGGGTATCCAGGAAGCAACTGGTGGGTTTGAACCGCCAACTTAATGGTTAGCATGCAGTTCAGTACTTACTCTACAGCGCCACACCAGGTGAAACCATAAGAAGTATTATATAGAAAAATGATATCTTTCAATTAATTTTAACTAATTGCTGCTCGCCTCCCCACCAATATGCTGAATTAAGCACCAAGAGAAGGAGGTCAACGATTTAAGGCAGACTTCATACAAAGTAACAAGGGTAGCACAATATTACTTAATAACAGAGCCCTGAGCTCATTAGTGCCAATAACTAGCTCAATAATGTAGGTCCCCTTGTATTCTGAGCCTACAGAACTGGGGTGGCTATGCAATAAATTTGGCAGGCTGCTTAGTTTTGTTAAGGCCTGTGAGCTAAGAATGACTTTTATATTTTTAAATGGCTGAAAAAGAAATCAAAAGAAACACATTTTATGACACATGGAGCTTACATGAAATTCAAGTTTAGTGTATATGAATAAGTTGTTGTTAAGTGCCATCGACTTGGTTCCGAATCATAGTGTATAGGGTTTCCAAGGAGTGGTTGGTGAGTTTGAACCACTGACCCCGTGGTTCAAACTGGCCTTGCAGTCCAGTGCTTTATCCCACAGTGCCACACCAGGACTCCGATGCTCATTTATTTACTTATTGTCTAGGGCTGTTTTTATACTTCGACAGTGTTGAATATGGTGACAGCCTAAAGTATTCACTATCTGGTCTTTTACAGAAAATGTTTCTTTAACTCATGCCATCGAATCATGTTCACTGGAGTCATTTTGGAAAGAGTCATATATTCTCAAGTCCTACTATTGTTGTTGGGTACTA